>NC_089741.1:34459503-34462003 GCF_040412425.1 Macrobrachium rosenbergii
CACCTCATGCGATGCACTGTAGGCATTACTTAAGGTTCCATAGGCCCTTAGCTGCAACTCCTCTCCTTCCTCTTACTGTGCCTCCTTTCATATTCCTCTTTCTTCCATCTTACTTTCCTGAACCCTCTCCTAACAACTGATTCATAGTGCAACTGTTTTGAGGTTTTCCTCCTGTTACACCTTTCAAACCTTTTACTGTCAATTTCCTTTCAGTGCTGAATGACCTCATTGGTCGCAGTGCTTGGCCTTGGCCTAAGTTCTATATCCAGTTCAATTCAATTCAATTAACGGTCTTGTTTATGGTGATGACAGGCAAATGAAGTTTGTTATATTTCGCCGTCATCCTAATTTATTTTTGAATCATGCGAGCCTCATTGACTTAACTGTATTTCAAGTTTTTCTTGAACACTTATGCTTCTAATTTCTTCCTGAATATCTATTTTTTTCAGTTTTCGTATATTTCTCTGGTCCTCAGGCGCAATTTTGACGATATGTATTTCATTTGATCACGAAAAGTGGAATTTGGATAAGTTACCTTGGTAATCATCAGGAATCCGATTTGCACCTTACAAATTGCTCATTTTGGAAGGCCGCGCTGTTTGAGACACCAGAGAGAGAGAGAGAGAGAGAGAGAGAGAGAGAGAGAGAGAGAGAGAGAATGCCTGAAGGTTAGATATGCGTCAGTCACAAGCTGAGACCTTACAGACCTTACAATTCGTTCGGGTTGCCCCAGGTCCCTCAGTGTGAGGCACCTTTGATGTCTACCAGAGAGTTGCTAACGCATCTTCCGGTATATTTTGCATCTTCCAGTCTTGGATGGTCTGGGATGCATCTTAGATATTTGTCGAGCTTATTCTTAAACACATCTACGCTCACTCCTGTTATGTTCCTCAGATGAGCTGGTAGCGCATTGAATAGACGCTGCATTATCGATGCTGGTGCGTGGTGGATTAATGTCCTGTGTGCTTTCCTTAATTTTCCTGGTATAGTTTTTGGCACCATTAATCTACCTCTGCTTGCTCTTTTTGATAATTTTAGTTCCATGATGTTTTCGGTAATTCCTTCTATCTGTTTCCATGCTTGAATTACCATGTAGCGTTCTCTTCTCCTTTCAAGACTATATAAATTTTGAGGTCTTTCCCTGGTTTACAGGCTGTAGTGTGCCTAAGAGAGAGAGAGAGAGAGAGAGAAATATGGTGAATGGTCTCATACTGACAATATAATATTAGCATTCAAGAATTCTCGTTATATTCAGAGGAATAAAAACATCTTATCTCTCTCTCTCTCTCTCTCTCTCTCTCTCTCTCTCTCTCTCTCTCAGTTGAGGCACACTACAGCCTTCTAACAACCAGGTACATGAGTCATTGCTCAGACAGTAGAGAAACATGCCGATTCTGTTCCTTCCTCGTCCAAAGAAAGAGAGAGAGAGAGAGAGAGAGAGAGAGAGAGAGAGAGAGAGAGAGAGAGAGCGAGAGAAGAACTGAATTGAATTGAATATAGAATTTAGGCCAAAGGCCAAGCACTGGGACCTATGAGGCCATTCAGTGCTGAAACGGAAATTGATGGTAAAAGGAACGAAAAGGGTTGCAGCTTGAGGCCTAAGGCACGCCGCAAAGAACCTTAAGTAACGCCTACAGTGCGCCGCATGAGGTGCACTGACGGCGCTACCGTCCTACGAGAGAGAGAGAGAGGGAGGGAGAGAGGGGGTTAAAGGTCAATCAACAATGAAACTATCGGTCGTTGTTCCATTAACACCGCCGAGAGCTTGGTGATAATACCCGTTGCGTGCTGAAGAAAAGGACTTATTACTCTCCTATTTTTTTACCTTTTATTGCTCTGTTTAAAAATGGTATCGCTCTTTCTAGTTCTTGTTGATCCTGCACGCACGACCTATCGTTAATCATTCATGGAAGGGCCATTCCAAACTCTCTCTCTCTCTCTCTCTCTCTCTCTCTCTCTCTCTCTCTCTCTCTCTCTCTCTCTCTCTCTCTTTCAGCTTGTAACTGACGTATATATAATCTTCAAATATTTCTCTCTCTCTCTCTCTCTCTCTCTCTCTCTCTCTCTCTCTCTCTCTCTCTCTCTGTTTGTGTGTGTGCGTGCGCCTGCGACTGACGCACATCAGATCCTCAAACATTATCTCTCTCTCTCTCTCTCTCTCTCTCTCTCTCTCTCTCTCTCTCTCTCTCTCTCTCTCTCTCTCTGCGACTGACGTATTCTAATCCCCAAGCAATGCCAAGCGTCAGGCACCTCGTTCCCCCCACACGCGTGTCTTATTAAGTCTGTTTTAATCCCTCTCGTTGTTAATGAAGCAGAGCGATCGTAGGAAGTGTTGCGAAAATATCCTCAGATGGACACCTTGCCAGCCACTGTCCCCGCCACCATTTCCCCAACCCCCCCCTCCTCCCTCCCTCCCTCCTCTTCTCTCACTCACTCTCTTCCTCAGTCATTCGCCAGTTTACGTCCAAGAACTGCTAAGTGGTAACTGTTCGCCATTGTA
>NC_089741.1:34467003-34542003 GCF_040412425.1 Macrobrachium rosenbergii
ATAATAATAATAATAATAATAATAATAATATATTCTTTGGAAGCTTTAATTTCAAGTCAGTGGCCCCTTTGGTGGGCTTGGTCCATATGAATAGGGTTCATCTTCTGAATAATAATAATAATAATAATAATAATAATAATAATAATAATAATAATAATAATAATAATAATATTCTTTGAAGCTTTAATTTCAAGTCAATGGCCCCTTTGGTGGGCTTGGTCCATATGAATAGGGTTCATCTTCTGAATAATAATAATAATAATAATAATAATAATAATAATAATAATAATAATAATAATATTCTTTGGAAGCTTTAATTTCAAGTCAGTGGCCCCTTTGGTGGGCTTGGTCCATATGAATAGGGTTCATCTTCTGAATAATAATAATAATAATAATAATAATATGTAATAATAATAATAATAATAATGAAAGCATTCTATCTATGTGTGCCTCAGTATGTTGGTGGACAAACGTGATATGTAAAGGGTTAAGATGATACAATATAAAAGCAGCAGGTTCCCGATGAAAGCAGGTAGAAGAAGATATTACGACTGATTTCAGGCAATTAAGGTTTCTGGTCTTGTAACGTCCGTTGAATTGAGATACAAAATGCGGAGAGAGAGAGAGAAGAGAGAGAGAGAGAGAGAGAGAGAGAGAGAGAGAGAGAGAGATCTGAAATGATGCCAGTTTCTCAAATTATTGTGGTTCCACCGTGAGCAAATTGACCAGAAAAGCATTTAAGCAGAGAACTCTTCGACGAATGCCTGATAAAATTTGATGTTTCTTCTCGCGCATAAAAATATACGAGAGAGACCATTGAAAATGCACAAACTACTATAAAATGTATAGTGTAGAATGAATACGCATGATAATCTTACTATAAAATGTATATAGAGTAGATTGATGATGCAATTCAAAATCGAAATCGAAATACTTATTGTAGGTAATGCCGATACAATATCGATTGGTAAGCGAATAAAAAAAAAAACTCTGGGAGTGATCTGACTTCGTGTGTCCTTTGAATTCAGTATTGACGTTACGCGGATGAAAAAACCACGGAATTGATCTGTATTCTTGACCACATTCTTCGGAACAGCTACGTACACACAGTTCAAGAATGCCAACTTTCCGTGCCAGGGAAGATATTGTTTTCTTATTGCTAATCTATAATGTCATTGTGGTTCGTTTACTGTTGTGCTATGATGTTTGAGCTTTCTGGATCAACGATGTTTACTTCCTCGAACTCCGAGAGATGGCGTTTGTGTTTTTATCTATGGATTAGTAATGTCTTAATCGGTGGAATAGTAATAGCTTCATCAGTGGAATGGTAACATTTCCATCAATGGAATAATAACATTACCGTCAATGGAATAATAACATTTCCGTCAGTGGAATAGTAACATTTCCATCAATGGAAATGTAACATTTCAACAATGGAAATGTAACATTTCCAACAATGGAATAGCAACATTTCCATCAATGGAATTGTAACATTTCTATCAATGGAAAGTAACGTTTAAATCAATGGAATAATAACATCTTCATCAGTGGAATAGTAACATTTCCATCAATGGAATAGTAACATTTTCATCAGTGAATAGTAACATTTCCATCAATGGAATAGTAACGTTTCCATCAATGGAAGAATAACGTTTAAATCAATGGAATAGTAACATCTTCATCAATGGAATAGTAACATTTCCATCAATGGAATAGTAACATTTTCATCAGTGGAATAAGTAACATTTCCATCAATGGAATAGTAACATTTCCATCAATGGAATATAATATTTCCATCAATGGAATAATAACATTTCCATCAATGGAATAGTAACATTTTCATCAGTGTAATAATATCAGTGTCATCAATGGAATAGTAACATTTTCATCAGTGGAATAGTAACATTTTCATCAATGGATAGTAACATTTCCATCAGTGGAATAGCAACATTTTCATGAATGGAATAGCAACATTTTCATCAATGGAATAGTAACATTTTCATCAATGGGTTAGTAACATTTCCATCAATGGAATAGTAACGTTTCCATCAATGGAATAAATATTTCCATCAATGGAATAGTAACATTACCATCAATGGAATAGCAACATTACCCTCTGATCGTCACTCCAGAGAAATAAAATTAAAAAAATGGCCTCCATGTGACACTCTTACCTGGAATGAAGAGATGATTGAGAGGGATCTTGCGAATTTCGGGGTGGAGGCGGGTCATCCAGTTTTCCAGGCTGTCCTGGGCGCCGTCCAGTATCGCGTCGAAACCGAGAGCACTCTTTCAGCGGAGGCAGAGGCAGGACGTGGGGGCGGATTCAGCCGTGATGGACCGGGCGAGATGGACGCTAGCGGACGAAGACCAGCTTGCCTTAGTCGCCGGTCGGGGATCGTAGACGGAGATGTTGTCCCCTCTCCGTAAGACTCGATGTCGAAGTCGACGGATGTGAGTCGCCCACGCTCTCTCTTTGATGCTGACCAGGTCGTAGAGCGAGCTCAGCTCCTTCGACTCGTGCTCAGGGGCTCATCGTAGTTGTGGGAAGGAAGGGAGAGTGGGCGCCGCGCCCGTCAGGATGTTCAGGGCTGGGTAGCTCCGTTCCTCTTGAAGTCGGCGATCGGCACGGGTCGGAACAGCACGTGGTTGTGGGTCCTCTCCTCCACCGCTGCCCCGAACGACTCGGGCGAGGAGGGAGGCGCCGTGCCCCTTGTAGTCGATGACGTGGGTGTTTTGATCCCGCTTCTTGCAGAAGTGGAAGAAGTTGCTGAAGGGCTTGGGGATGATCTTCTCTCTTTTCTTCTTCCTCCGCTTCCTGCTTCCGCCCTTGGAGAGCGCTTGCCCTCGGAAGCAGCGCCGCCCTCCTCCACGGACGGCGTCCTCCAGCACGGTCGCGTTGACCTTGGTGAAAGCCGCGTTCTGCAGGTTCGCCTCCTCCCACCCTGATGACGAAGGGATGACTGCTGTTGGCGGTGGTCCCGTGAGAAACGTCATTCCTCCTGGTGGTGCTGGTGCCGCCGAGGAACGGTGGCCAGAAGAATCGGGTTCCTCCCTTCTTCGAGGGGTGCCCCTCTTGGCACAGCGGCTTGCCCTGCGGTCCTGGGCGCTTCCTCCTCGGTGTAGCTCGTTCTCCACGCTCATCTACGACCCTTGTGGCATTCTGGAACTGGCCAGCTTTACAAAGGGCGCCCCATTCACGACACCTGAGTCTCGCGGTCATTGGCATGAGCTCCTCTCCTGAGGGGAGAGGTCAAACAGCCCTTCTGTCCTGAGTCTGAAATATCCACGAATTTATTTGACTTTCTTCTCAGAGGGCCATTTTGTCTTGTTGTCGAGTCTGCCGCTTCGTTCAGGCATAACAAACTTGAGGTGTCCCTCACTCTGTAGCCATAGGTCAGTAGGTCATCCCAGTTCCTGGAAAAAATATATATATATAACGAAATTTATAATGCAGTTCAGCTTCTTGGGCATTGTTAAGGTGTCATATAGCATTTTATACGTTTAGACATCAATGTGTACAATATATTCTTCTGCCAGCACACTGAATCTCAAATTGAATGACAAAGTGTTTCATTGCTAACATATACATACATACATACATATATATATGTGTGTGTGTGTAACTATTGTAAATAGGAGGTATAGTGTTTAATCTTCGAAAAACTTTATTTAGATTCTTAGTGAAAAAAACTATTTACACAAATGGGCTCAGGTGTTCGTTTAGCTGAGTCTTACTGAACATTTTTTGAATAAAGGAACAGTTATTTAATTCATTATTACTTATTATATGAGGGAACTCATGTTCCATCTTTGAGATTTTAATTGATTAAAAAATTCTGTCCTCAATATATACATGTATATATATATATATATATATATATATATATATATATATATATATATATATATATTTTTATATATACATATATAATATATATGTATATATATGTATATATATGTATATATGTATATATATATATATATATATATATATATATATATATATATATATATATATATATATATATATATATATATATATATATATAATATACTTATATATATATATATATATATGAATATCACAGACACGTATTCAAAAAGTCGCCTATACATAAAAATACACATCGATTAGAAACTTGACTAACTGATAAAATAAGAAGCAAGCCTGATATTCTCGGTAACGTCTGATAAAAAAGAAATATGTTCTATACTGAGATGAATTCTATACATAGCCGATAGGTATTACTCTGATAGGCTACATGGGCCTGAAACTTCTTGAATATTGATAGCGTCATTTATGCGTAAGTTTTTTGGAGACAGGAGGTTCTATGTAGCATTCATAGAAGCATTTACTCTTTCCAATGTTTGATGCGAGATTCTTTTTGGAGAAGATGGTACATTTCAAAAGTTTTTTGTTATTTATTCCCATTAGGGGGTAGTGCCGCCAGTGCACCTCATGCGGTGCACTGTAGGCATTGATCAAGGTTCTTTCGGCGTTCCTTCGGGCCTTGCTGCAACCCCTTTCATTCCTTTCACTGTACCTCCGTTCATATTCTCTCCTCATGCGGTGCACTGTAGGCATTGATCAAGGTTCTTTGCGGCGTTCCTTCGCCCCCTTGCTGCAACCCCTTTCGTTCCTTTCACTGTACCTCCGTTCATATTCTCTTCTTCCGTCTTACTTTCCATCCTCTCCTAACTGTTACACCTTTCAAACCTTTTTACAATCGGTTTCCCTTCCAGCGTTGAATGACCTCAGGTCCCAGTGCTTGGCCTTTGGCGTGAGTTGTATATTCCATTCTTTATGCTCATAAAGCATTGCTGATAATTCGTCATTTGACTTTTCATCAACGCTTCGTAGCTTTTGTTTTGTGTGGATGATTGATCGGAATATCTCTCTGTCTCTCTCTCTCTCTCTCTCTCTTCTCTCTCTCTCTCTCTCTCTCTCTCTCTCCTTCGATCACAGAGTACTCTCGTCTTGTTGACTTTTAATCTGTTTGAGTTCCTCGGTAGATTTAGAAATCTGAACCCAAAACGCAGTCGACCCTATGCCATCCCACTGTTTATCCAGGCGCTTTTTCGGTCACGTATGCGTGATCGTGAGCAGTCGAGCAGTTATTTTTAAATATTCATCATCCATCCATGGGCTCCACTCAGATCTAGGGAAGAAAACTCCTTTTTTTACACCGGGCTGTCGTAAAACCTTCGTGATGACACTCAGAATTAAATATTCACAAAAGCCTAATGCCGTGATATGTCCCGGTTGGAGGGAAAGCAGAGAGAGAGAGAGAGAGAGAGAGAGAGAGAGAGAGAGAGAGAGAGAGAGAGAGAGAGAGAGAGAGGGGGTGTGAGCTTGTAGTTTTCAAGGTCACTTCATTTCGGGGATTCTTACATAACTATACTTTCTTTGCTTGTTTTTTATTTTCTTTTCTTGCATTAAAAGGGCCATTTAGATGTGATTTTACCCTTTGTTTATGTACAAAGAATTAGGGAAATAAATGTTCTTTGTTTATGTGCAAAGAATTAGGGGAAAAACAAATATTCTTTTGTCTATGTACAAAGAATTATGGAATTAAATATTCTATGTTAATGTACCAAGAATTATGGAAATAACAAATATTCCTTGTTTATGTACAAAGAATTAGAAAATAAATATTCTTTGTTTATGTACAAAGAATTAGGAAAATAAGTATTCTTTGCGTGTACAAAGAATTAGATAAATAAATATTCTTTGTTTTGTACAAAGAATTAGACAATAATAAATATACATTGTTTATGTTCAAAGAATTAGGAAAAACAAATATTCTTTATTTGCAAGGAATTAGGGAAATAACAATTAGTCTTCGTTTATGTGCAAGGAATTAAGGAAATAACAAATATTCTTTGGTTACCTATAAAGAATTGGGAAAATAACCAATATTCTTTATGTACAAAGAATTAGGAAATAAATATTCTTTGTCTATGTACAAAGAATTAGGAACATAACAACTAATCTTGTTCGTGTACAAAGAATGGGGAAAAACAAATATCTTTTCCGTGGGGAAAATTTACTTGATATTTTTGCTGATTTTAATATTAGTGTTTCGTTTCAGATTGATTCTTGTGTTAAATGAAAAACAGCTATTTTCTCCACAATTTTTACCTGTTTTTTTTTCTTCTTATGCCATGTACAAAGTTCTCGGAACAGCGTATTTTAGATTTAGATGGCCGAACGAAAAAATACGCACTTAAATTTAACTGTAGAGAAGTCAGTCCATTTAACTGAGTTCCTAGCAATGACGTGAAGGTTTGACGTTGGATAGCAGTGTCACGACAGAGATGAATGGGGTTGTGTGTGTGAGAGAGAGAGAGAGAGAGAGAGAGAGAGAGAGAGAGAAAGAGAGAGAGAGAGAGTGTGTGTGTGTGTGTGTGTGGAGTGGGGAGGGAGGACCGGGCCCAGCAGGCCTGGGTGAGAAGGGGTGTTGGTCATATATTGGGAATGAACATGTACCAGGTGACATAGGTTGCCTGGTAGCTTCGTAAACAATGTGAAAGCGACTAGCCTCACCACCACCACTCCCTGCACCAAGGAACCGCATCAAGGTTGAACTAGCTGTCAAGTTGAGTCTAACCGTCGAGAAATAAAAGTAGAGAGAGAGAGAGAGAAAGGGGCTTTTTTATGCTTAGACAAAGGAACTGGCTTCATTTTATCGAACCTATTATTTTTTCACTTTCTAGTTGTTCTTAAAGCTGCTTTTGCATAACATCTGATTTGTCATGCATCATCTTTGTAATGTTGTGTTGATGGCAGACATGATCAATATGAATGAAACGTATTTATGCACACGCATTTTATGTATGTATATACATACACATAACACGTGTATGTATATATATATATATATATATATATATATATATATATATATATATATATATATATATGCGTGTGTAACGAAATAAGTAATATCTTTCACTTGGTACTTTACTTCTCTTAGTATTCCGAACTAATTCCTACAGTGTTCCTTCTGCCATCTAATTTTATGTATTATACAGACCCATTCTTACATATATTTCTTCACCATTCAGGTCTTTCCATTTCATTAGCTAATATTTTTACGATATTAACTGTATATTTTAGCCATTCACAATTGAGGTGGAAGTGTTTCAGCTTATTTTAATGAGTAAATTCTGAACAACAGCACCTGAATTCCGTTTTAGCAACGCATTGTCTCATTTCGGCAGAAATCTCACAGTACAGTAACAGTTCACAGTTTTGATTGTTAAATGGCGTCGAAAATTATTGTATCATTATCTGAGGCGTATAAGCGAGTGGTATATTTTGTTTGAACTGCTGTGTTTATTCAGTGCAAAATTCCGATTTAATTTCATCAAATATGGCGTTGACGAGGTTAAGCCTTGTTTCAACCTTTCAGTTAATAACGGAATCTTTACGATAATCTAGATAATTGAAGTGATTGGGGATTTTGGCGTTTATAACTCGAGAATGTATGGCATTGAGAAAGTAAAGTTTCCTTAAGTTTGTGATTTGTCACGTAATCTCAGTTTCCTTCGACTTTGGCTAATATTCTATTCTATATTTGCAATTATCACAGGTTGTCATGTAGTGAAATGTTAGTACCAAACACCGTAGAGTACTTCTCTCTCTCTCTCTCTCTCTCTCTCTCTCTCTCTCTCTCAATAACAGTGCTAAGTTATTTTTATAACTATATAGTTAAAAATATTTTTCAAACATATACATACATATTGTGTGTAATATATATATTTATATATATATATATATATATATATATATATATATATATATATATATATATATATATATATAATATATATATATACACATATGTATACTTGACAAAATGACAAAGTATATTTTAACCATCGTCACAAAATATAATTTGGCGTTGAAAATTTTATTTAAAAAAAGTGCAAAATTATACATGAGCAGGTTATGATGCTATCAATGCTCTATGAATATGATGAATACATAGATGAATACAGGTCACTGACATGAATACGTGGCTTTTCATTGCGTGAATAAGGGTCTTCTTACTTGTTGTGGTGTTTGTGTGTTTGTGTGTTTTGTGTGCGCGCATAGGCGTGTCTTCGTTGCGAATGACCTCGTGTTATATTCAGGAAAATTTCTTTTTAACTCTAGACACACATGATGTAGAGTTAAGAAAATCCTAACGTTTTCTTTATTAAAAACAATAACTTTAATTTAACTTCATAAAACATGATGTAGAGTTAAGGATAAACGATTATAGAAACTGAATTAATGGTAATCGTTGAAATTTTAGTGGAAGCATTCTCATGGGACACATTTTCTCGACTTAAACAAAAAATAATCACATGATGTAGAGTTAAGGATAAACGATTATAGAAATAGAAACTGAATTAATGGTAATCATTGAAATTTTAGTGGAAGCATTCGCATGGGACACATTTTCTCGACTTAAACAAAAATAATCAGCTCTATTTTCAGTCCATTTTCTTCGACAGATAGCGTGTGTGAAGTGTGATTGACTGTGAGCTCAATAGGTGGCGCTCACTTACACACATGCAGTTTTAGTCATGGAAACTTGCAAGGAAAATTATAAATTTGTGAGAGAGAGAGAGAGAGAGAGAGAGAGAGAGAGAGAGAGAGAGAGAGAGAGAGAGTTTCTTCGCACCTATGTACTTGAGTTGTCAAAGTTATGAGGTCGCGATTTTCTGAATTATCTTGTATATTGCAATGCCACTCATTAATTTGTTATTATCTATAATTATATTTTATATCGTTCTTCAGCTATGCTGATGCATTTTTCCTGGTAAAATACTTGTATTTTAAGAAATTTAAATCTGACAGTAATGAATAAACAATTATAATCAGTTATTTAAAATGTTTATACCAAACATCTAATATTCTCTAACAAACGAGAGACAGTTAATTTTTACGTTCTAAGGAATGACCTAGGGGGGTTAGCGCCGTCAGTGCACCTCATGCGGTGCACTGTAGGCAATACTTAAGGTTCTTTGCAGCTTGTTTTCGGCCCTAGCTGCTACCCTTTCATTCCTTTTACTGTACCTCCGTTCATATTCCTTCCATCTTACTTTCCTTAACCCTGACAATTGATTCATTGTGCAACCGCATAAGATTTTCCTCCTGTTACACCTTTCAAACCTTTTCATTGTAAATTCCATTTCAGCGCTGAATGGCCTCACAGGTCCCAGTGCTTGGCCTTTGGCCTAAATTCTATATTCAGTTCAATTCAATTCTAAGGGAATGAGAAGGAACTTAATAAACGTACAAAGCTTCTTCAGTAATCTTTGTGGATTGAAATCCTGTACAATAAAAATAATTAAACATAAAAAAAATAAATAGCAAAGCAGATAAAAATGGAAACAAAACTTATGAAATGAAATAAAATGTAAATAACAATAAATATTAATCAGGAAAAAATTAAAAAAATTAAACAATGATTGAGACTTTTCTCTTTCAGTTTCTCACCCGAACTTCGATCCATTTAATTCTCCCTCTTGTATTTTAGCATTAATATGGCATATCCCGAATGGGGGAGGTTAGTGTCGTCAGTGCACCTCACGCGGTGCACTGTAGGCATTACTTGACGTTCTTCGCAGCGTCCCTTCCTAGGGCCCTAGCTGCAACCACTTTCATTCCTTTTGCTGTACCTCCGTTCATATTCTCTTTCTTCCATCTTTCCCCCCATCTCCTAACAACCGTTTCAGAGTGCAACTGCTTCGAGGTTTCTTCACTCTCGGTTCCCTTTCAAGCTGATTGACCTCATAGGTCCCAGCGCTTGGTCTTTGGCCTAAATTCTATATTCCTATTCATCCGCCCTCCCGTCCCCATTAAAAAAATCAGTTTTGAAGGCCATTACTATGATTACAATAGAACCGGATCTTTACTGGTAATTTTTTAGTTTTCTGTAAAAAGAAAACTATTGAGATTGCTTTGTCTGTCCGTCCGCACTTTTCTGCTCCGCCCTCGGATCTTAGAAACTACTGAGGCTAGAGGGCTGCAAAATTGGTGTGTTGATCATCCACCTCCAGTCATCACACACCAAAATTGCAGCCCTCTAGCCTCATTAGTTTTTATTTTATTTAGGTTAAGTTTACCCATGATGCTTCTGGCAACGCAACAATGCAGGGCACCAAGGCCGGCTGAGAGTTTAATGGGCCATGGCTCATACAGCATTATACCCAGACCACCGAAAGATAGATCTATTTCCGGTGGCCTTGATTATACGCTGTAGTGGCTGTACGGAAAACTGTCATGAGAGAGAGAGAGAGAGAGAGAGAGAGAGAGAGAGAGAGAGAGAGAATTTAAGACAAATCTTCCCAGGTTTACGATAGCCATGCCATAAACAAAACCGAAATAAACCAATAAATAAATAAATAGAGAGAGAGAGAGAGAGAGAGAGAGAGAGAGAGAGAGAGAGAGAGAGAGAGAGAATTAAAAGCAAATCTTCCCAGGTTTACGTCGATAGCCATGCCATAAACAAAACCAAAATAAACCAATCAATAAAGAGAGAGAGAGAGAGAGAGAGAGAGAGAGAGAGAGAGAATTTAAGAGCAAATCTTCCCAGGTTTGATAGCCATGCCATAAACAAAAACCGAAATAAACCAATCAATAAATAAGAGAGAGAGAGAGAGAGAGAGAGAGAGAGATAGAATTTAAGAGCAAATCTTCCCCAGGTTTACGATAGCCATGCCAAAAACAAAAACCGAAATAAACCAATAAATAAATAAGAGAGAGAGAGAGAGAGAGAGAGAGAGAGAGAGAGAGAGAGAGAGAGAGAATTAAAGAGCAAATCTTCCCAGGTTTACGATAGCCATGCCATAAACAAAACCGAAATAAACCAATCAATAAATAAGAAGAGAGAGAGAGAGAGAGAGAGAGAGAGAGAGAGAGAGAGAGAGAGAGAGTTCGTGACGTCCTCAAATGGGCATTCTCAAGGTCGACCTCTTAATTATCATCGCCCTTGAAACACCAGCCAAAGGAAAACTGAGAACGTTGGATACGAACAAGGTATGACCACAGCTACTAAAGCGGCCGTCTGGTGCAGCACTGAGGGAAATGTCACCTCTGCTAATGCAACCGTCTATTACGTTAGACACGCGACCGTCCGAAGGTAAAAAAATAAATTAAAAAAAAGTCCCAAGAGGATTATTTGACGGTAGGGCAAACGGTCCTTGAAACATTGAAGAGGTTTTAGTTTTCTGTAGAAAAAAAACTATTGCGCCGGCTTTGCCTGTCCGTCCGCACTTTTTCTGTCCGTTCTTTTTCTGTCCGCACTTTATTCTGTCCGCACTTTATTCTGTCCGCACTTTATTCTGCCCGCACTTTATTCTGTCCGCCTTTTTTTTCTGTCCTCACTTTATTCTGTCCGCATTTTTCTGCAATGCACTTTATTCTGTCCGCACTTTTTGCTGTCCGGGCTTTTTCTGTCCGCACTTTATTCTGTCCGCAACATTTTCTGTCCTTCCTCAGATCTTAAAACCTACTGAGGCTAGAGTGCTGCAAATTGGTATGTTGATCATCCACCCTCCAGTCATCAAGCATACCAAATTGCAGCCCTCTAGCCCCAGTAGATTTTTTTTTATTTAAGTTTAAATTAGCCTTACTCGAGCGTCTGGCAACGATATAGGCCAGGCCACCGTTGGTTAAAGATTCATGGGCCGCGGCTCATACAGCATTATACCGAGACTACCGAAAATAGATCTATTTTCGGTGGCCTTGATTATCTGATGCACAGAAACGGTTTCGATTGCTTTTGAAGAAACTTCGGCGCATTTTTGTTTTGTTTATTTTTTTATCTGCGATGCTGGAAATTTACTCCAGAGGAAGTGACGTCATTGTATTTGTTCTCAAACGGCAGATTTCATTAGGAAAGAAAGATATTTTCCTGTAGGAATTTCTAAGAGAGAGGGAGAGAGAGAGAGAGTGGGAGGGAGAGAAATAAGGGGGTGGGTCTTTGTTTTAATGGGGGGGGAGAGAGAGAGAGAGAGAGAGAGAGAAATAAGAGGTTGGGTCTTTGTTTTAATGAGAGAGAGAGAGAGAGAGAGAGAGAGAGAGAGAGAGAGAGAGAGAGAGAGAGAGAGGAACAACAGGTGGATATTTGTTAGTTTAGATTAGCACTAACAAAGATCCACCTGCTTATTCTCTCTCTCTCTCTCTCTCTCTAGGAGCCGGCCTATGCCAGCACGGGCTCGTTCTAAGGGAGGTCCTTGTGTGTGTGTGTGTGTCTGTGTGTGTGATAAGGTGTTAAAAGACCTCAGGGAACACACTATCTCCGTTGCAGAAGCTAGGTCGTCATCTTCACTCTTCATCCCTACCTCATCTATATCTGAGCTTCAAGAACAGAACACGACATTCAAGATTCAACACTTGGCTTCCCCAAATAATCCCAGGGACCTCGGGTAGCGCTCTGACTTGTATATTAGATTCTCTGACTGAATACAGTAGGTAGTTTGCAGTAGAATATATGCGCGTTCACACAAACACACATGCCCACTTTAGTAGTTTACATGTTTATTTTCATGTTATTTTTCAGGATAACGGTTTCGTTGAGTCCACCATTAAAGGGTTTTACCAGAGTATGCGAAACAAGATGACATTTGAGAGAGAGAGAGAGAGAGAGAGAGAGAGAGAGAGAGAGAGAGAGAGAGAGAGAGAGAGAGAGAGAGATTTGGCGATGCAAGTGCCACTTCTATAATGGTTTAGGCAAATATCTTAACATAGCCTCCATTGTCAGTTCTTATAATATTCATAATTAATGTTCCATGCTGATAATTAACGAATAATTTCCTTAATTACTGAAACACTCATCAAAATAAAATGCACCTCTGAATTGACGATGAATAATAAGTCCCGAAACGAATTTAAAAACAAAACTCCACTTGGTCTTTTCTCTCGAGTGACGTGACTTCTTGGCTTCAGCTGTCACCTGTTTTAACAGGTGACAGGAGCCTGTCACTCCGTCATCAGTCCGGGAAACGTTTAGCTAGACAGAAATCTGCCTGTCTGCCATTATGCTGTCATGTTAGACAGCGCAGTGCGTTTAGCAGAGGGAGAGATACTTATCAGTGAGATAGTGCGCTCGGCAGGTCACGCCAAGGTAATGCCCCGTCAATTTTTGTCCACAAATTAGCCCTCCGTGGTTACGTCATCACCCACTACCCCCTTCCTCCCTCCTCTTTCCTCCTCCTCCCCTCCTCCTCCTCCCCCTCAAGTACATGCTTATTTATCGCTTAATATCCTCTTACTGTAATTGGCTGGGACCCTCGGTAGCCAGGTAATCCTGAGTGTTGCATGTGTTGATAAATTGCGTCATTTGTAACACAAAGAGCGGAGTAAAAATAAGTTGTTTTTTTTTTCAAGTGTCATTACACGACTTTTGAGAAGCTCGTATTCTTGTCATGTCGTAATTAAAGCACTCTTGTCAGACAGCGCAAAGCAACTGCGTGCTTTGACGAAGTATTTTGAAACCCGTATTGTTCTTGTCACGTTATTCCTTAGGCGAAAGTTGTGTCAGAAATGACAAAGCATTTGGGAGGCTGTATTCTTGTCGAGTGACAAACAGTTAAGTGCCTTGTAAAAGAAATTTTGGAAGCTTGTATTCTTGTCACGTATTTTCTTTGCAAAGCACTTTTTGTTAAACACAAGCACGTGTTACTGTGCCATTGCAAGATAGTTTGGAAGTTTGTAATCTTTTGTGTGTAAAAGCAATAAAGTACAAAAAAAGCAGATAGGTGCCTTACAAGGAAACCAAAAATTATGAAAGCAGGAAAAAGGCCTCTGGAATGCTTTTGTAAGACATTTTGAAAGCTTAATCAAAAGCTGTTAGATGTTTCACAAGACTTTTATAACTTAAAAAAACAAATGTTTTACAAGACATTTAGAAATCTTAGTAACAAGCTGTTAAATGCTTTATAATTTTTAAGAAGACATTGCCAGAAGCCCAGTGTCTTAGAAGACATTGTGAAAGCTTAGTAACAGCTGTTTAATGCTTTATAATACATTTTGAAAGCCTGATTTTTAAGAAGACATTTTAGAAGCCCAATGTCTTAGAGGACATTTGGAAGCCTGTCTTAGAAGACATTTTAAAAGCCTAACGTCTTAGAAGACACTTTGAAAATCTTATATTTTAGAAGACATTTTGAAAACCTAATGTCTGAGAAGACATTTTGAAAGTCTTACATATTAGAAGACATTTTGAAAGTCTTATATTTTAGAAGACATTTGGAAAGCCTTGGTTTTAAGAAGACATTTTCAAAGCCTGAGTTTTAAGAAGACTTTTGAAAGCCTGATCTTTAAGGAGACATTTTGAAAGCCTGATTTTTAAGAAGACATTCCGAAAGCCCGATAAAAAGCAACTAAATATTTTAAGGACGTTCTGAAAGCCTATAGTCTATAGGCAGAATCAGCTGCTTTCTGACGACATTTTAGAATTTGGTTTTCCTGTGTCAGTTATTAGACGATTTTCAAAGAACATTCTGAAATCCTGATAGAAATAAAAGGAATTAAATTTTTGTCTATGAAACATTTTGTAAAACTGTTATCTTTGTGCCTCAGTCGGCCTAGATGTAGTATTTGGGATAATTAAGGAGTATATGACGAATATATGATTTCGTGTTTGGGAGGTTTGTGCTTCGTTCATAACTACTGTATATATTCAGCTTCAGTTGTTTCTGTGGAGATAGGTGGGATGGTACTTTCCTCTGCCACACATACATACATTGTACTACATGTATGTGTGCGTGTATGTATATATATATATATATATATATATATATATATATATATATATATATATATTCTGTTATTTTAATGAATGCAGAGAATAGCTCAATTAGTAATTATATATATATATATATATATATATATATATATATATATATATATATATATACATGTATAAACATATATATGTGTATATACATATACACTTACATATATATTTTATACATATAAATTTTATATATAATTACTTATTGAGCTATTCTATATAGTCATACAAATAATACCAGAGCCTCATTTAAAACGGATGATATCAAACAGAGATTTTTGTACAAAAAGTGTTACAAGCTTTCAAGGACTTTCTGTCCTCATCGGCCGGTAGCCGTGAAATTACCAGACCCGTGTTCTCGCTGTATTTATGTGCGTCTTTGGAAGAGAACTAGAGCCTCTGTTGATCAGATTCCGTGTGGTGCCTTTCATACATACTTTAATTAATCTCCATCTCCTGCGTAGCCCAGCCCTCGTGACCTTGACCTTCATCTAGACCTTTCTCTACCTGCGGCTTCTTCCACGCAGTCTCTTATATTTTTGTACATCCTCTTTTGTCTTTTTCATTGTTTCGTGTATATTTTTTTCTTGATACTCCGTCCTCAGAACCGCTAATAGTGTTGCCTGCTATCACATCATTTGCCAGTGTTATAAAGGCATTTTCTGCAGTCAACCTGGCCGTTTTGTTTCGATGTTTGTATAAGAATCTCGCTCGTGTTCTCCTATGGTCTGACTGCAAGAGGACTTCCGGCTCGAAGGCGATTAGCACTGCTACCATATGTTCTCAATGCCGTTCAAACTTTTCAGCAAAAAGGGTGATAATCTGGTAGATTTGTCTTTTTCTCCTTTTTTTTGACCGCGGGTCACAGTAAATAGGGGATTGTCTGTCACCTTGGTCCATTCGTCAGTACAAAAGCGAAATGCAAAGGTCGAAACATTATAGTGTCCTCAACCCTCCCTGACAATTGATCCATAGTGCAACTGCTTTGAGGTTTCCTCCCGTTACACCTTTCAAACCTTTTTACTCTCAATTTCCCTTTCAGCGCTGAATGACCTCGTAGGTCCCAGCGGCTGGCCTTTGGTCTAAATTCTGCATTCTGATCTATTTCAATCAAATTGTTTCTTGCGAGACTCTGCTGTAGGTGGTACACTAAGGACCTCGGCGTCCAATCCTAAGTCTTCAGTTCCACAGCTTTCTGCCTTTATTTTCTCCTGAATAAAAATTATATAAATCCATATTTCAGAAGCTGAAATGTTTCATTTTGCACACGCCTTTGTTTAGGATAGCACTTGCAAAAAGTGCTTGTTGAGGATAACACTTGAAGAAAAAATGTGTTTCTCCTTACAACATAGCGATTATTATTATAATTGAAGATAGACATTGCCTTTTCACACGCCTTCGTCGAGGATACCACTTGGCAAAAAGTGCTACCCTAGGATAACACTTGAAGTAAAAGTGTTTTCTCCACATATCTTATCGATACATAACTGAATTATTATTAAATAAAAATGGGCAGAAATATAGATATACGTGAGCACTTTTCACAAGCCTTTGTTGAGGATAACACTTGTCAAAGTGCTGGTTTTAGGATAACACTTAAAGAAAAAGTGTTTCTCCTTATATCGTAGCAGCGATACATAACTGAATTATTATTGCCTAAAAATAGACAAAGCACTTTTCACACGCCTTCGTCGAGGATAACACTTGGCAAAGTGCTACTCTAGGATAACACTTGAAGTAAAAGTGTTTCTCCTCATATCGTATCGATACATAACTGAATTATTATTAAATAAAAATGGGGCAGAAATATAGATATACGTGAGCACTTTTCACACGCCTTCGTCGAGGATAACACTTGGCAAAGTGCTGGTTTTAGGATAACACTTAAAGAAAAAGTGTTTCTCCTTATATCGTAACAGTTACAGAACTGAATTATCATTGCCTGAAAAAGACACAGAAATAGACATACAATATGACTGTTTACACGTCCAAGGGTACCTGATTGTTTCATAGCAACGTGTCCGGTGCACAAAAAATACTACGCGCCCACTGAAGACCTTCACAGGAAGTAGTAATATTTTCCTTGCTGCGTGAAAAAGATGTTTAGCAAAATGACAATGACCGCGCTACGTGTTGCTATGGAAGGCACGCAAGCACTCGCGCTGACGTGCGTGTGCGCAGCATGCACATGTACGTACGCACGCCTGACGTTTCAAGGTGTATGTCCATTTATCTTTATGTACTGTATATAATATGTATGTATGTATATATATATATATATATATATATATATATATATATATATATATATATATATACATATATACAGAGAGATTATATATATATATATATATATTATATATATATATATATATATATATATATATATATATATATATATATATATATATATATATATATATATATATATATATATATTGTGTGTGTGTGCGTGTGTGTGTGTGTATGAATGTATGTATGTATGTATGTATGTATGTATGTATGTATGTATGTATGTATGTATGTATATTCTGTTCTTTATATTTACGGTCTTAAATAACCAGAACATCTGAATTAACTCACCTGTTATGAAACAGGACCACACAGAAACAGTGGAAGCATCATCGTCATAATCATCATCATCCGTTCTCTCTCGTCTCTCTCTCTCTCTCTCTCTCTCTCTCTCTCTCTCTCTCTCTCTCTCCTAAGCCTCACACGAGCGACGCTGACCGCTGCAACCGCATCTTCCCTTTAAACGGACTGCATAATCGATGTCGTTGGCCCTGTAGGGTGTTCGAAATCCCGAATTCACAGAGGGGTTTCTTTCCTTTGACCTTCGATTTTGGGACGCCTAAATAGTACCGAGAGGGGTTCGAGAATCGGAGTTCTTCCGGCTCTTCTTCTCTTCTCCTCTGTTATGCGGTCTGTTCTCCTCTAATTCTCTTTTTCCCCTTCCCGGAGCGGTTTCGAATCGTTGCAGGTCTTTTACCCCAACCCTCTCCGTCGGATGTATACGTCCCTTCCGCTGCCTTTCCTGACGAGAGGTATTCGCTTGACCTGACGCCCTAGGAGCCTACGTCGGTTCTGTCATCCCTGGCGCAGAGCTGAGAGACCTCCCACACGGACGGAGGGACCAATGCGTCGCACCTTCCTCACACCACCGTATCTTTGACACTGCCAGAGTGCCACGCTGCACAAGTGCCGCTCCTGGCTCCGTCCGACGTCTGCACCGGCACTTCAGGCACCCCTCCTCCCCTAATCCCTCCCTCCCACGCCGTCACCCCAGTACCCCCATGTCACCCCGGCCTACCCCACCGGCACTGCCAAGGTTTCCCAGTTTGGTCGACGCTACAGTTTCTCTCGTATTCATGGCATCAGTGAGCCGTTACAAAGATGCATCCTCTCTACAACTACTACTGTAGAGAACATCCCATTTTGGTCGACGCTACAGTTTCTCCCGTTTTCATGGCTTCAGGGAGCCGTTACAAAGATGCATCCTTTCTACAACTACTACTGTAAAGGGCAACTGACATAATCTGAATCGTCTGGAGTCCGATAAGAGAGAATCTCTCGATATTGCAGGTGTTATTTAAGACATCGAAGGTCGATGGAGTATTTTGGGACGCTGAAAATGAGCCGAGATGAGAATTGGTATTTTGAACTTATTTCATAAGTCGTACATCATCTTGTGACTTCCGGTATTAAGTTCTCAGACCTCTCTCATTCCAAGATACCTAAAACCCCACAAATGATTGTGTCATGAGAAAGATTAAATTTCTCTTTACACTTCGTCAGTAAGCTTCCTGACTGGGACGAGCAGGGAAGTTATTCTGGAGTAACTATCTGTTTGAGATGCAGACTAAAAAAGTCAAGTATACCTTAGTTTAACCAGACCACTGAGCTGATTAACAGCTCTCCTAGGGCTGGCCCGAAGGATTAGATTTATTTTACGTGGCTAAGAACCAATTGGTTACCTAGCAACTGGACCTACAGCTTATTGTAGAATCCGAACCACATTATAGCGAGAAATGAATTTCTATTTCCAGGTAGTTCTTAACAGACAGCACATTGTTATTGTTGAGGAAGGAAGAAAGGAATGTAGAATTTAGGCCAAAGGCCACGCGCCGGGACCCTGGAGGTCATTCAGCGCTGAAACAGATATTAAAAGTAGAAAGGTTTGAAAGGTGTAACAGGAGGATCTGTGAAACTATTGTTTGGAGAAGATGGATAGCAAGATGGCAGAAAGAGATTATGAACGGAGGTACAGTAAAAGGAATGAAGGGGGTTGCAGCTAGGGGCCGAAGGGACGCTGCAAAAGAACCTTAAGTAATGCCTACTGTGCACTGCGTGAGGTGCACTGACGGCACTTGACCTCCCTACGGGGCACATTGTTGTGAGGACATAGATCAAGGGGCAGAAAGGAGTTTGAAGGATATAGAGAGCAACAAGGAGAGAGAGAGAGAGAGAGAGAGAGAGAGAGAGAGAGAGAGAGTTTGAAGGATATAGCTCAAGGAGCAACAAGGACCTAGAGAGAGAGTGTGTGTTGTGAGGATATGGATCGAGGAAGGAGAGAGAGAGAGAGAGAGAGAGAGAGAGAGAGAGAGAGAGAGAGAGAGAGTTAAGTGCAAGGGGGGAAACGTTTGAAGGATATAGATCAAGGAGCAATAAGGACCTAGAGAGAGAGAGAGAGTGTGTTGTGAGGATATGGATCAAGGACGGAGAGAGAGAGAGAGAGAGAGAGAGAGAGAGAGAGAGAGAGAGAGAGAGAGAGAGAGAGAGAAAGTTATCAAGTGCAAGGGGGGGAAACATTTTAGCAGACTTCGGACTGTCAATTCGGCTTCTGTCACCATGTCTTATTTTTCCGATAGCCATTTCCTTGAAGTGAAACACCCATTACACGCAACGAAAACAGTTGGTAAATGGCTGGTTAAATTGTTTTCTCCTTCATGGGTCCTACTGTATTAGAACGCTGCGCTGAACAAGTGGTTCGCTTGGACGGGGAAAAAACCTGCCATCGTTACCCCGTAGAGTACACACGCGCTAGTGGTCGTATCACACGCAACGTGTCGATGGTACTGTTTTTTTTTTAATTCCCACAGTCCAAGTCTGGCTCAAAACTTGCTCCTATATAACAACGGTAGAGACTATTTTTTTTAATTCCCTACAGTCCAAGTCTGGCTCACAAAACTTGCTCCTCTATAACAAGCGGTAGAGACTAATCTTTCCAAAGGTCATTGAATCCAAAGTGAGTTTTTTGTTCCTCTTTTTCTGTCGGTTTTTGTTAGTAAATTGACATCATTATCACGTTCAGTTATGTTGATTAATCCTCACGGATGTATTAGAGCAGTGGTTCTCAACCTATTTTTGGCCCATGCACCCTTTCACCATATGTCACTGTCATTTCTTCCCTTTTTTTCCAGAATTGTCTGCCTCAGAAGTTGCATTCCAAATAATATGCAACAAAATACCAACACAAACACACAAACCAGCGTGACTTCTCAGTAGTGCGGACCGATGCACACTGCGTTTTGTGTTGTCCTAGAGCCAGTTTGAACCTGCCAATTTATTGGTCACAATTCCCTCCTGAAACTCTGAAATTCCCCACTAGGCGGAATTCCCTCCTTGTTGAGAACCACAGTATTAGATGGTGTTTTGTCACTGAAATAGCTCAAGTAAATGGGAAAGTCTTTGATGTGTCACATCGGTTCCTTGTTGTCATGGAAAAGCTTCTTTTGAATAGGTTACACCAATGGCCTTACCATAAGTGCACTGGTAAACAATGTAATTAAGCTGGTTGCCTTAATCAGTCTAACTTTAAGACCTGTTCACGTTCCATAGTTGCCAGCAATCAATTGGCTCAACACTCCCTATACACCTAACAAAGACACTTGTCCTTTACTTTTGTTGTCGATTGTACAATTTATTTGCGGCCTGGTTCCAGGTATGAAAATGGCAAAGTCTCATTCTGTAGGGTGTTATTGAATCATTCAGAGCATAAGGTTCTGAAAACCTATAACAGTAGAATATACATTTTTACATTTGAAAATATCTATTTTTTTTCTAAATATAAGTAACATTAAAGTTTTAAGATACGCTCTCTCTCTCTCTCTCTCTCTCTCTCTCTCTCTCTCTCTCTCTCTCTCTCTCTCTCTCTCTCTCTCTCTCTCTCTCTCCTCATTCGAAAATTATGATCTTTATCCTTCGCTCGTAGGATTAGGCATCATTCAGACCTCGAGGAAATTATATCCATCCCTTGAATTGCATGTAGAGATAAAGTTATCTTCTTTTTATGAAGCCTGATAAACGGTAATCCAATATCAGTCCGTATCCTTCTTTTAGAATGGTTTCAGAACGAAACGAAGCCTTATAATTGTATTTTCACACTAATGTTTCCCTTCGTCCTTAAAACTGATTTGGAACATGTAACCACAGTGGATTTTCCTGAGTGCTGTCAGTGCACCTCATGCGGTGCACTGTAGACATGACTTAATGTTCTTTGCAGCGTCCTTTTCTTAGACCCCTAGCTGCAACCCATTTTACTGTCCCTCCTGTCATATTCTCTTTCTTCTATCTTAACTTTCCTCAACCCTCTCCTAACAATTGATTCATAGTGCAACTGCTTGGAGGTTTTCCTCCTGTTACACCTTTCAAGCATTTTGCTGTCAATTTCCGTTTCAGCGCTGAATGACCTCATAGGTCCCAGTGCTTGACCTTTGGCCTAAATTCTGTATTCAATTCAATTCACAGTGGATTTTTGCATCGCCATGGTCATCCTCACCAGATTCATTTTAGGAAGCCCGTCTAACCGGCCTTCATTCGGCCATGTTTCTTTGTCTGTTAGTTTTGAATTAATGTCTTTAATTTCTTTTTGAACGTATTCAAGTTTCCGCTTTTTAAGTTATTTTCTAAATGCCATCAAGTTTCCACATTTTTACTGAGTTCTTGAGGCAAGTTGTGGGCTAACCCACAAAGTCCGTTTCAGGAAACCTTCGTCACATCTTGACCCCAGATTATGCACAACGGAAGGCCATCGAAACAAATCCAGAACAGAAGGAAGACGAATAGTCACGCTCCTCGTGACCTCTTGATAAGCCCCTATCACATTGATCTTGTAAATGAGCTGCAACACTGATTTTTCTTAAGGCCAGAATTATTAGTTACCTTGACATACATCCGCTGAGCGTTTATGTAATTGCTCGATCGGTAAGTTCGTGTGTTTTTGCCGTGAAATGTAAGGAGAAACTCGAGAAGTATTGATTCAGAAATCATTATGCCACGAGGAAAATTCCCCAAGACTTACAAATAACAGGAGACTGTCGTTAGGACAGAATTTGGGTTGCAGGAAGTAGGACATTCTTGTATGTGTCCCACTTCTTCTCCATCTCAGTTGCAGCTATCTCTGAGCTAAGGGGTCGGTTGCCTTAATGCGTCTTCTCCAACTACTTCTGTCGATAGCATCTCCCCTTGTTACACCCTTCTTCTCCAGTGCCCACTTCGCTTTATCGCCCCACTCAAATCCTTTGCCTCCCTCTTGACCTTGTACCCTTAACAAGTTCCACCCAATCCCCCTTCACACCTTCCTCCTCTCTCATCCTTGTGTATGACCCACTTAACCCCTTCAGTTACACTCTACCTGGATCAGCTACGATTTTAATACCTGTCAGAGATCCATGTATTTCATTTGTTTTGGATTATATTCCTACATAATTCTACTCCTCTTCCTGGTCATAATGGAATTCTTGCCTTCGGTACCACTTCTCTTAAACTTCTGACAAAACTTGTACTGGTCACCCCGGCCCTAGCCGCGACCTCCTGTGGACAGTCCGTAACCTGTCCACGGGTAGTAGTCATTTTCTGCTTCTACCCAAAATTAAACTATCACGTAGATGTCGATTTTGCAAGCTTCCTGTTTGGTGCTGGGATCGAGGCTAAGGCCCATCGGACCTCTTTAGTGACACCAGGTAATCTCCTGGGTACCAAAGTCATCATGGGCATCCGAGGGTTGGCCTCTTCATGACCCCAGTCCAAGAATGAGATAGCGTTATTCATACATTTTATCCTACTTCATCTTAATAACTTATGAATCGTTCCCTAAAGTGGAAATACGGCTGTCAGTAAGGCTTCAGTAATGGCTTATCACATGCTTTGTGTTCTACTGGGACTGTTGGTTTCTGTAAAGAGCAGTCAAGTCTACTGGGTATCGAAGGTTGGACAAAAGTAGTTACACTGAGATGTCCCGTCAGAGTAGGGGCAGGAGTGGGAATTTGTGGATCTGTTTTCTTCATTTCAGTGAGTCAGCATTCTTGAGCAGTAAACAGTCAAGCCTACTGGGAATCGAAGTTTGGATAAAAGTAGTTACACTGGAGATGTCCTGTCAGAGTAGGGGCAGGGTGGAATTTGTGGATTTATTTTCTTCATTTCAGTGAGTCAGCATTCTTGAGCAGTAAGTATCATGGACACTCCTTGAGTGACTCGTACAAGATGTGGTGAATCACAGTGACGGTGATTACCAGTGGTTACTGCAACTCCAGACTACTCAAACAGGCCAGATGATGACTGTCAGAAGGACAACTAAAATTTAATTATGTATTATGCCAATGTTTATTAAAGCCTTTACACAATACTGGAAAATCAAATGACTTAGGGACTTTAGTTAAAGATTGAGTTTGCTCCTAAGCTGTACTTGTAAGTCCAAATCAAAGTAAAATAAAGCAAAAACCCACACGACGATAGATCTATAGTAGATTATTATATTTAGGGCCCGTCTTCACAGGTTTTACAAATCGATCAGGGCTAAGTTACTACATGGCTCTATGCTGGCTTCAGACTCTTGCCCCTTTTCGAATTTGTCAGTTGTGAACAAACATAAAATATCACCAAGAAACAAAGGACAGGGCTTTCCTGAGTTTACCGAATCCTGATGATGCGGATTTTGTATCCATAACTTTTGACTCTTCCATTAAAATAGACGTTCAGCTTGTTGGAGATGGAGTTGAAGGCAGATGGGTTTCTATAACCGCAGTGCTTCTCGTTGTATCTGAGTCGTAGAATGGCGTGGTGCCGTAGGGGGTCTCTGTTGAAGGCAAGGTAGTTCGAGCTGCATGGAAGCTTCATCTTCTCAAACCTCACTCTCAGCCGGTATCCCGTCTGGGTCTGCGAAGCAAATACAGTTCCAGTGAAGGCATGACAGGATTTACTAGCAAAGTTCAGGACTAGTTGTACAAGAACTAGTGACTGTAACCGCCTGATGAACCAAATAGAGAACCTTAGCATGGCCTCCTAAAGTATGAAAAAGGATGACGATGGCTCTGTCTAGTCATGAAGTGATGAGGTTGCAGCAAGGTCTAAAAAGTTGTAGTAATTTGCACTCAACCTCAAACTCTGAAAAACAATTCCATGTTATTAACTACTGGTTTAGCAGTTAGTGGTCGAGGCATGCCGCTCAGATGTCGCGGGTTCGCATCTCCCCCAGGGTGATGAAAAATCACTGGCTCTGCATCATGATCAGTTACTGTTGCCATGTGGGTTCTGCAGTGGGAGGTTGAAACCAGCATTCTTTGGAAGCTTAAAGAATATCAAGTCAGTGACCCCTTTGGTGTGCTCGTTCCATGTGAATAGGGTTCATCTACATAATGATGATAATACCCTTATAATGCCAGTTTATCATACGAATATAAACGATTGTTTTTTATCGTATGGATATGCTAATGACTCAGTGTGCTGGTTGTGTGTTTGGAAGATGGACAATAACAATCATTTGATTTTGCCGAGGTGACCCAGTTGCGCTCACACCATGAGCAGGTGATGTTCAATTGAGAGAACCATCCACTTTTCACATTGAATTTTAAAAAGGATTTTGAATTCAAAGAAGCACAGGATAATGAAATTACAACTTGAGGCAGTTCATAATGAGAATACGCGTTCCATACTTACATAAAACCGGTATTCGCAAAATTTCAGTGGGGATGCTTGTCGGGAACCTGGGACTCCTCAGAATGTATGAAGACGATACCCGTATTTTCTGGAGAAAAGGAAGAAACCCAAGAATCAAGACATATTTGAACACCACTATAATTATATATATATATATATATATATATATATATATATATATATATATATATATATATATATATATATATATATATATATATATCAATTGAATCTGATAAGGGGGAAGTGAATGTAAGAGACAAGAGGCAAATGGATGAAAAAAAAGGGGCTGGGTTTAAACATACAGAAGTTGGAAGGGTATTTGAGAAGTGCATAACATCTGAGGATGGGGTCACAGAGTCAGCAGTGAGTGTTTGTGGCGTCATGAAGGCAGGGAGAGGAAGTAAGGGCAATGTGTGTGGAAGAAAAAAAATATATTTGATGTAGAATTATGAGGTAGAATGTCAGATCATTCACACGAAAAGGAAGGCAAACGAGAGAGGAAAGTTTATTACTTAGACTGTCGAGGAAGTTAGGAGGGCAATTTAGAGGTTGAAAAATTGAAAGCCACCGAGAGTTGATGGGATTACAAGTGGGATGCCGCAGAATGTGGCAGAAATGTGATTGAGTGGCTGACCAGGATGTGTAAGTCTGGAAAATGGAAAGGTTTCGAATGGATGGATGACACGAGTTGAGAACAGATTGTTCATTTGTATGAGGGTAAAAGTGACAGAAGAGATGTAAGAATTACAAGAGCACAAGGTAAGACAGATGACAGTGAGCTTGATAAGGAAGACCTGATAGAATTGATAGAGAAGTCATTATTGTTATTATTCAGAAGATGAACCCTATTCATATGGAACAAGCCCACAAAAGGGGCCACTGACTTGAAATTCAAGCTTCCAAAGAATATGGTGTTCTGAGGAAGAAATAAGAGGAAGTAAAGGAGAGATACAGAGAGAAGAAAAAATAAATTAATAAATTTCTTTTTAAATAAATTAAAAAGAAAAAATAAATTGATAAATCAAGATAGATAAAATTGTATCAAAATGCAAAGAGAATATTAATAGGGTGGTAATGCATTGCACCTTTGCTTGAACTTTTGAGGATGGACAGTATCAAGTGTAAATTTTGGAGAATGCTAAAAGAGTTTTTATGATGGAAGTGAAGCATGCTTTAGTTTCTAGGTGGGAGAGTGACTGGTTTGATGTAGAAATGGGCTGAGATGAGGGGTTATATCTCCAGGACTATCAAGAAAGGGACTGCAGATGCAAGTGCAAAGTTGTGTGAAAAGATGGGTCACAAATAGTGAGCGGAATGTCTGACGTTCACAGATGATTCAGCTGATTGGAGATCTTGAAGGGAAACTGCAGAGTCTATTGAAATGGTTTGAAAGTATTTGCAACAGGAGAAAGTTGAGAGTAAATGTGAACAAGAGTAAGGTTATGAGGGTAAATGAGAACCAGAAAAAGGGAGGAATGAATGCTAATTTGGGCAGTGAAGGAATAGAAGCAGTAGAATCGTAGAAGTAATTTGGAGTAAATAGATTCACTGATGGTAGGTGATATAATCGCAGAATAGATGAACCAAGGGAGATTATGAGATGTGTACAAAATATTGACAGGAGACTTGCAGTTCCAATGGAAGAGAAAATTTAAATGTATGAAGGGATTGTTGAGCCAATTCTCCTCTATAGAAAAAAAGTATGGGCGTTGAATGCAAATGAAAAGAAAGATAGAAACCGCTGTGAAAAATATACTTACGACATTTGTAGCAAAAGGAAAAGAATGGAAGGGTTAAATATGGAGTTATTTAAGAGTGGTAAAAGGATTGGTGAGTGAAAGGTGAATCAGTGTTTTGAGATGATTTGGTCGTGTGGAAAGGATGGAGAATGGTAGGGTAGGTTAATAAAATAAAGATTATACATTCTTGAACCGAAAGGAGAAAGAAGGAGAGGAAGACCATGAAAAGAGGAAAGAGAGACCTAGAAAGAGCTGGATAGATTATGAGAAAGACTGTAATGTAATTCAATAACGTCCTAGTTATTAGTCTTTTGTCTTCTGACTTATCGAAACCATCAACGAGAGCTTACAGACATCTTAACCCTTTGTATCCTGAGCTATGTGAGCAAGCAGTAGGTTACCAATACCTGTCAAGCTGATATATATTTACCTGTCCACAAGGGGACGAAGCTGTGCTATATCTCAGGCTGAATCCAGTGGAGGTCCTTGAGCTGTCAGCAATGAATCTCGTCCTAATTTTAGTCCCGGGGATGCGGTATGTCGTTCTAGAAGCTACACTCCCGGGTTAGTCTGCAATTAGAGGTCGGTTAGGCCACTGGCTTTGCAAAAGGCTGTTATAGGTTGACTTGGACTTGTCTCTCTCTCTCTCTCTCTCTCTCTCTCTCTCTCTCTCTCTCTCTCTCTCTCTCTTCTCTCTCTTGGTAAAGCTATCTTGCAGGATTTTATGGGTGGATTTCGCCTTTCATATAAACCTAACGGCTCTGTATACAGCACTTGAAATGACAGATGATTTCTGAAATTTTCCATATCAGGTTTTTCCTGAAAACTATTGAGATTATAAGACAGAATCTACTGGAATTTTTCTTTGGCATGCTAGGGGCTTCTCTTTCTGACAGGAATTGGTTCCTTCAAGGAATGGAATGGAATATAGAATTTAGGCCAAAGGCCCAGAGCTGGGACCTATGAAGTCATTCAGCGCTTAAAGGAAATTGACGGTAGAAAGGTTTGAAAGGCGTAACAGGAGAAAACCTCAAAGCAGTTGCACTATGAAACAATTGTTAGGAAAGGCTGGGTAGCAAGATGGAAGAAAGAGAACATGAATGGAGGTAAAGTAAAAAGAATAAAAGGGGTGGCAACCAGGGGGCCTGAGGAAGGACGCTGCAAAGAACCCAAGTAATGCCTACAGTGCACCGCGTGAGGTGCACTGACGGCACTACCTCCCTACGAGTGGGAGCTCCTTCAAGGGACTTTGACAATGGATGGTATATGTGGCTTTTTTTAAGTTGTTCTCTCTATCCTTGTCATTTTCTTCAAGCCTGGGCTGTGAAAGAACACTGGATTATCCGCTCATTGGCCTTTGCTCACAAAAAAAGAGAAAAAGTTGATTAGTAAAATTTTACAAATCACGCCATGTCCTTGCTGAAGATACTTACACTATTGGAGGCATATATTGGCTGTAGACCGTTACAGAGTCTCCTGACCCAAGTCTGAATCTGTTGATGTAGAGAATAGTGTCGGCAATGGAACTCTGTTAAAATAAAAAGAATATGACGTTTGGGTCATCGGTTCCAACTCATGGTCCTCATTCTTGGTACAAATCCTTCAAGCAACGTGCTTCAAAAGCATAACGAACTCCACTACCGTCCGGGATTTTCTAGTAAAACAGTTTGTATGTGTAATATAGCAAAATTTGTTTTCAGCAAGTGAGTTACTCTCTATACAAAATTAAGTTGCATTTCTGAGACCTAACATCTCAGCAGATTGTAATCTAATTGTTCTTGAAAAGTTAAATGAAATAACTGTTAACCATACACTAATAGAACGAATCAGTAAGTGGCAGTAAGGATAAAGTAAGCTGAACTTTGGCACAGTGTATCTGAGGTCACCAGAAAACTTGACACTGGGCGCAGGAACCCCTAGGTATGCTGACCTAGCAGTATCAGATCTATTGTTTTGGCTGAACTATTGGTCTGTCGGTATACGACTTGGTATGCTACCGGCCTTTTGACCCCTTACTTTTGAAACAGAATTGTCCTATGTCATGTATTATGGTGCCAAAAATCTCTTGTAATCTCTGTAAGAGAGGCTGAGAAAGCTGATGCAAAGTACTGAGCATGGTTACTCTAGTTACCACTGATTTTTTATATATATTCATCTTGCTTTTACTTGCTGAATCCTATTTGTTGTTTTATGTCTACATCTCCTTGCCACCCTCTCCTCTTCCTTTCACGAATGGGCAGTCTACGTTTTGGATGTTTAGCAAGCTAATGGCCCTTCCTGGTTCTGTGTTACTGTTGAGATCACGCTTAAAACCACTCAGTACCCCACAAAGGCCAACTAGTGATGTATCAAAAGCTCATCCAAGAATGACTTGTAAATCGATAAGGGAAAGTAGGACTTACCGTAAAAGCTCCTTCAGTGCACTGAGCGTTGTTTGGGTAGGAGGAAGGATATCTTGGAGACTGTAGAATGTTGTAGCTACCACTTACAAACGAGTTGCAAGTAGGCGTTGGTGTTGTGGTTGTAATGGCCTTAGTTGTAGTCCTTATAGGTGTTGATGTAGTGGTAGAAGTTGAAGTTGAAGTGGTTGTAGCATCTGGTGTTGTTGATGTGGTGGAAGTGGTTGTTGTTGATGTAGATGTAGAAGAACTGGTAGTTGTTGATGTAGTGGTTTTTGGAGTTGTTGATGTGGAACTGGTAGTGGTAACTGGTATTGTTGAAGTTGTTGAAGTTTTGGAGGTAGATGTTGTTGAAATGGATGGTGTTGTAAATGTTGTAGTGGTAGGTGGCTCGCACTTGCAATCCATCGGCTCGGTTGTAGTGGCTGTTGTCTCTGTTGTAGACGTCTGGCTGTAGAAGAGAGGAATGATATTTGATTTTTGGTGTTGTTGATAGAATCTAAATCTTAATCAAAAATTATATTTCTCAATTAATAAAAATAATAATTGACAAAATAATGAAAACTGAAGCCTTTACTAACCTGCGTGGAGATGTAGATGTTGAAGAAGTTGAGGATGTAGATGATGTGGTGGTAGATGGTGTTGTAGAAGTTGTGGAAGTAGTTGTTGTTGATGTAGATGTTGAAGAAGTTGATGAGGTAGATGAGGTGGTGGTTGTTGGTGTTGTAGAAGTTGTGGAAGTAATTGTTGTTGGAGATGTAGATGTTGAAGAAGTTGATGAGGTGGTGGTAGTTGGTGTTGTAGAAGTTGTGGTTGTAGTTGTTGTTGATGTAGATGTTGAAGAAGTTGAGGATGTAGATGAGGTGGTGGTAGCTGGTGTTGTAGAAGTTGTTGAAGTAGTTGTTGTTGGAGTTGTAGATGTTGAAGAAGTTGAGGATGTAGATGATGTGGTAGTAGTTGGTGTTGTTGAAGTTGTGGAAGTAGTTGTTGTTGGAGATGTAGATGTTGTTGAAGTTGTGGAAGTAGTTGTTGTTGGAGATGTAGATGTTGTTGAAGTTGTGGAAGTAGTTGTTGTTGGAGATGTAGATGTTGAAGAAGTTGAGGATGTAGATGATGTGGTGGTAGTTGGTGTTGTAGAAGTTGTGGAAGTGGTTGTTGTTGGAGATGTAGATGTTGAAGATAGTTGAGGATGTAGATGACGTGGTGGTAGTTGGTGTTGTAGAAGTTGTGTTGTTGTTGGAGTAGTTGTTGTTGGAGATGTGGATGTTGAAGAAGTTGAGGATGTAGCTGAGGTGGTGGTAGTTGGTGTTGTAGAAGTTGTGGAAGTAGATGTTGTTGGAGATGTAGATGTTGAAGAAGTTGATGATGTAGATGATGTGGTAGTTGGTGTTGTAGAAGTTGTGGAAGTAGTTGTTGTTGGAGATGTAGATGTTGAAGAAGTTGATGATGTGGTGGTAGTTGGTGTTGTTGAAGTTGTGGAAGTTGTTGTTGTTGGAGATGTAGATGTTGAAGTTGTGGAAGTAGTTGTTGGAGATGTAGATGTTGAAGAAGTTGTGGAAGTAGTTGTTGTTGGAGATGTAGATGTTGAAGAAGTTGTGGAAGTAGTTGTTGTTGGAGATGTAGATGTTGTTGAAGTTGTGGAAGTAGTAGTTGTTGGAGATGTAGATGTTGAAGAAGTTGAGGATGTAGATGAGGTGGTGGTAGTTGGTGTTGTAGAAGTTGTGGAAGTAGTTGTTGTTGGAGATGTTGATGTTGAAGAAGTTGATGATGTAGATGAGGTGGTGGTAGTTGGTGTTGTTGAAGTTGTGGAAGTAGTTGTTGTTGGAGATGTAGATGTTGTTGAAGTTGTGGAAGTAGTAGTTGTTGGAGATGTAGATGTTGAAGAAGTTGTGGAAGTAGTAGTTGTTGGAGATGTAGATGTTGAAGAAGTTGTAGAAGTAGTTGTTGTTGGAGTTGTAGATGTTGTTGAAGTTGTGGAACTAGTTGTTGTTGGGGATGTAGATGTTGAAGAAGTTGAGGATGTAGATGAGGTGGTGGTAGTTTGTGTTGTAGAAGTTGTGGAAGTAGTTGTTGTTGGAGATGTTGATGTTGAAGAAGTTGATGATGTAGATGAGGTGGTGGTAGTTGGTGTTGTTGAAGTTGTGGAAGTAGTTGTTGTTGGAGATGTAGATGTTGTGGAAGTAGTAGTTGTTGGAGATGTAGATGTTGAAGAAGTTGTGGAATTAGTAGTTGTAGGAGATGTAGATGTTGAAGAAGTTGTAGAAGTAGTTGTTGTTGGAGTTGTAGATGTTGTGGAACTAGTTGTTGTTGGGGATGTAGATGTTGAAGAAGTTGAGGATGTAGATGAGGTGGTGGTAGTTGGTGTTGTGGAAGTAGTTGTTGTTGATGTTGAAGAAGTTGATGATGTAGATGAGGTGGTGGTAGTTGGTGTTGTTGAAGTTGTGGAAGTAGTTGTTGTTGGAGATGTAGATGATGTTGAAGTTGTGGAAGTAGTTGTTGAAGATGTAGATGTTGAAGAAGTTGATGAGGTGGTGGTAGTTGGTGTTGTTGAAGTTGTGGAAGTAGATGATGTTGGAGATGTAGATGTTGAAGAAGTTGATGAGGTAGAAGATGTGGTGGTAGTTGGTGTTGTAGAAGTTGTGGAAGTAGTTGTTGCTGATGTAGATGATGTGGTGGTAGTTGGTGTTGTTGAAGTTGTGGAGTAGATGTTGGTGGAGTTGTTGATGTTGAAGAAGTTGATGATGTAGATGAGGTGGTGGTAGATGCTGTTGTTGAAGTTTTGGAGGTAGAGGTTGTTGAAATGGATGGTGTTGTAGATGTCGTAGTGGTAGGTGGCTCGCATTTGCAATCCGTCGGCTCAGTTGTAGTGGCTGCTCTCTCTGTTGTAGATGTCTGGCTGCAAAAGAGCAGAATTATATTTATCATTTAAATTCTCATCCTCATTTATATTATATCTTAGATGTTAATTGTAACTCAAACTTCACTGACTTACCTGGCAGTTGTTGGGGGTGTAGACGATGATGTAGATGAGGTGGCAGTAGAAGTAGAAACAGTTGGTGTTGTTGAAGTTGTAGATGTTGTTGTTGGTGGGGATATAGATGTTGAAGTTGTTGTAGATTGAGAGGTTGTGGAAGTAGATCCTGTTGTAGATGAAGTAGTGGCTGGGGTTGTGGAAGTGGTAGTTGCAGTCGTGGTAGATGCTGTTGTTGAAGATGTAGATGTTGAAGAAGTTGTTTGCGTAGGCGTGGTGGAAGTAGATGATGTTCCCGTCGTGGTAGATGGTGTTGTTGAAGATGTAGATGTTGAAGAAGTTGTTTGTGTAGGAGTGGTGGAAGTAGATGATGTTGCGGTTGTGGTAGATGGTGTTGTTGAAGATGTAGATGTTGAAGAAGTTGTTTGTGTAGGAGTAGTGGAAGTAGATGATGTTGCGGTCGTGGTAGATGGTGTTGTTGAAGATGTAGATGTTGAGGAAGTTGTTTGTGTAGGAGTGGTGGAAGTAGATGATGTTGCGTGGTCGTGGTAGATGGTGTTGTTGAAGATGTAGATGTTGAAGAAGTTGTTTGCGAGGCGTGGTGGAAGTAGATGATGTTGCGGTCGTGGTAGATGGTGTTGTTGAAGATGTAGATGTTGAAGAAGTTGTTTGCGTAGGCGTGGTGGAAGTAGATGATGTTGCGGTCGTGGTAGATGGTGTTGTTGAAGATGTAGATGTTGAAGAAGTTGTTTGTGTAGGAGTGGTGGAAGTAGATGATGTTGCGGTCGTGGTAGATTGTGTTGTTGAAGATGTAGATGTTGAAGAACTTGTTTGTGTAGGAGTGGTGGAAGTAGATGATGTTGCGGTCGTGGTAGATGGTGTTGTTGAAGATGTAGATGTTGAAGAAGTTGTTTGCGAGGCGTGGTGGAAGTAGATGATGTTGCGGTCGTGGTAGATGGTGTTGTTGAAGATGTAGATGTTGAAGAAGTTGTTTGTGTAGGCGTGGTGGAAGTAGATGATGTTGCGGTCGTGGTAGATGGTGTTGTTGAAGATGTAGATGTTGAAGAAGTTGTTTGCGTAGGCGTGGTGGAAGTAGATGATGTTGCGGTCGTGGTAGATGGTGTTGTTGAAGATGTAGATGTTGAAGAAGTTGTTTGCGTAGGCGTGGTGGAAGTAGATGATGTTGCGGTCGTGGTAGATGGTGTTGTTGAAGATGTAGATGTTGAAGAAGTTGTTTGTGTAGGAGTGGTGGAAGTAGATGATGTTGCGGTCGTGGTAGATGGTGTTGTTGAAGATGTAGATGTTGAAGAAGTTGTTTATGAGGCGTGGTGGAAGTAGATGATGTTGCGGTCGTGGTAGATGGTGTTGTTGAAGATGTAGATGTTGAAGAAGTTGTTTGTGTAGGAGTGGTGGAAGTAGATGATGTTGCGGTCGTGGTAGATGGTGTTGTTGAAGATGTAGATGTTGAAGAAGTTGTTTGCGTAGGCGTGGTGGAAGTAGATGATGTTCCGGTCGTGGTAGATGGTGTTGTTGAAGATGTAGATGTTGAAGAAGTTGTTTGTGTAGGAGTGGTGGAAGTAGATGATGTTGCGGTTGTGGTAGATGGTGTTGTTGAAGATGTAGATGTTGAAGAAGTTGTTTGTGTAGGCGTGGTGGAAGTAGATGATGTTGCGGTCGATGGTAGATGGTGTTGTTGAAGAAGTTGTTTGCGTAGGCGTGGTGGAAGTAGATGATGTTGCGGTCGTGGTAGATGGTGTTGTTGAAGAAGTTGTTTGCGTAGGCGTGGTGGAAAGAGATGATGTTGCGGTCGTGGTAGATGGTGTTGTTGAAGATGTAGATGTTGAAGAAGTTGTTTGCGTAGGCGTGGTGGAAGTAGATGATGTTGCAGTCGTGGTAGATGGTGTTGTTGAAGATGTTGAAGTAGTTGTTGATGTAGGAGTTGTGGAAGTAGAAGATGTTGGAGATGTAGATGTTGAAGTTGTGGAAGTAGTTGTTGGAGATGTAGATGTTGAAGAAGTTGTTGATGTAGATGAGGTGGTGGTAGTTGGTGTTGTTGAAGTTGTAGAAGTAGTAGTTGTTGGAGATGTAGATGTTAGTTGTTGATGAGATGAGGTGGTAGTTGGTGATGTTGAAGTTGTGGAAGTAGTTGTTGTTGGAGATGTGATGTTGAAGAAGTTGTTGATGTAGATGGTGGTGGTAGTTGGTGTTGTTGAAGTTGTGGAAGTAGTTGTTGTTGGAGATGTAGATGTTGAAGAAGTTGTTGATGTAGATGAGGAGGTGGTAGTTGGTGTTGAAGTTGTGGAAGTAGTTGTTGTTGAAGATGTAGATGTTGAAGAAGTTGTTGATGTAGATGAGTGAGTGGAAGTAGTTGTTGTTGAGATGTTGAGATAGTTGTTGAATGTAGATGTAGTTGTTGGAGATGATGTTGTTGTGTTGTAGAAGAGTAGTTGTTGTTGGAGATGTAGATGTTGAAGAAGTTGATGATGTAGATGATGTGGTGGTAGTTGGTGTTGTTGAAGTTGTTGTTGAAGTAGTTGTTGTTGGAGATGTAGAGATGTTGAAGATGTTGTTGAGATGTAGATGAGGTTGTGGTAGTTGATGTGCTGTTGGAAGTTGTGGAAGATGTTGTTGCTGGAGTTGTAGTGTTGTTGAAGATGTAGATGTTGAAGTTGGAAGTAGATGTTGGTGGAGTTGTAGTTGTTGAAGATAGTTGTTGATGGAGATGTAGATGTTGTTAGTTGGTAGTTGTTGTTGTTGAGATGTAGTTGTTGTTGGAGATGTAGTTGATGATGTAGATGATTGTGGTGGTAGTTGTTGTTGTTGAGATGTAGATGTTGAATGAAGTTGATGATTGATGATTTGATGGTGGAGTTGGTGTTGTTGAAGTTGTGGAAGTAGTTGTTTGTTGGAGATGTAGATGTTGAAGAAGTTGTTGATGTAGATGATGATGATGTGTGGTAGTTGGTGTTGTTGAAGTTGTGGAAGTAGTTGTTGGAGATGTAGATGTTGTTGAAGTTGTGGAAGTAGTTGTTGTTGGAGATGTAGATGTTGAAGAAGTTGATGATGTAGATGATGTGGTGGTAGTTGGTGTTGTTGAAGTTGTGGAAGTAGTTGTTGGAGATGTAGATGTTGTTGGAGTTGTGGAAGTAGTTGTTGTTGGAGATGTAGATGTTGAAGAAGTTGATGATGTAGATGAGGTGGTGGTAGTTGAAGTTGTGGAAGTTGTTGTTGTTGGAGATGTAGATGTTGTTGAAGTTGTGGAGGTAGTTGTTGTTGGAGATGTAGATGTTGAAGAAGTTGATGATGTAGATGAGGTGGTGGTAGTCGGTGTTGTTGAAGTTGTGGAAGTAGTTGTTGTTGGAGATGTAGATGTTGTTGAAGTTGTGGAAGTTGTTGTTGTTGGAGATGTAGATGTTGAAGAAGTTGTGGATGAAGATGATGGTGGTTGGTGTTGTAGAAGTTGTGGAAGTAGTTGTTGTTGGAGATGTAGATGTTGTTGAAGTTGTGGAAGTAGTTGTTGGAGTAGATGTTGAAGAAGTTGATGAGGTAGATGAGGTGGTGGTAGTTGGTGTTGTTGAAGTTGTGGAAGTAGTTGTTGTTGGAGATGTAGATGTTGTTGAAGTTGTGGAAGTAGTTGTTGTTGGAGATGTAGATGTTGAAGAAGTTGTGGATGTAGATGATGTGGTGGTTGGTGTTGTAGAAGTTGTGGAAGTAGTTGTTGTTGGAGATGTAGATGTTGTTGAAGTTGTGGAAGTAGTTGTTGGAGATGTAGATGTTGAAGAAGTTGATGAGGTAGATGAGGTGGTGGTAGTTGGTGTTGTTGAAGTTGTGGAAGTAGTTGTTGTTGGAGATGTAGATGTTGTTGAAGTTGTGGAAGTAGTTGTTGTTGGAGATGTAGATGTTGAAGAAGTTGTGGATGTAGATGATGTGGTGGTTGGTGTTGTAGAAGTTGTGGAAGTAGTTGTTGTTTGAGATGTAGATGTTGTTGAAGTTGTGGAAGTAGTTGTTGGAGATGTAGATGTTGAAGAAGTTGATGAGGTGGTGGTAGTTGGTGTTGTTGAAGTTGTGGAAGTAGTTGTTGTTGGAGATGTAGATGTTGTTGAAGTTGTGGAAGTAGTTGTTGTTGGAGATGTAGATGTTGAAGAAGTTGTGGATGTAGATGATGTGGTGGTTGGTGTTGTAGAAGTTGTGGAAGTAGTTGTTGTTTGAGATGTAGATGTTGTTGAAGTTGTGGAAGTAGTTGTTGGAGATGTAGATGTTGAAGAAGTTGATGAGGTAGATGAGATGGTGGTAGTTGGTGTTGTTGAAGTTGTGGAAGTAGTTGTTGTTGATGTAGATGTTGTTGAAGTTGTGGAAGTAGTTGTTGTTGGAGATGTAGATGTTGAAGAAGTTGTGGATGTAGATGATGTGGTGGTTGGTGTTGTAGAAGTTGTGGAAGTAGTTGTTGTTGGAGATGTAGATGTTGTTGAAGTTGTGGAAGTAGTTGTTGGAGATGTAGATGTTGAAGAAGTTGATGATGTAGATGAGGTGGTGGTAGTTGGTGTTGTTGAAGTTGTGGAAGTAGTTGTTGTTGATGTAGATGTTGAAGAAGTTGATTGATGATGTGGAGAGTTGGTGTTGTTGATGTTGTTGATGAGAATGTTGGTGGATGTAGATGTTGTTGAAGAGTGGAAGTAGTTGTTTGGAGATGTAGATGTTGTTGAAGTTAATGATGTAGATTGGTGGTGGTAGTTGGTGTTGTTGATGTTGTGAGGTAGTTGTTGTTGGAGATGTAGATGTTGTTGAAGTTGTTGAAGTAGTTGTTGTGGAGATGTAGATGTAGTTGATGATGTAGATGAGGTGGTGGTAGTTGTGAGATGAGATGTTAGTTGATGATGTTGTTGGAGATGTAGATGTTGAAGAAGATGATGTTGATGATGTTGTGGAGTTGGTGTTGTTGAAGTTGTGGAAGTAGTTGTTGTTGGAGATGTTGTAGATGTTGAAGTAGTTGTTGATGTTGGAGATGTAGATGTTGTTGAAGATGTTGAAGTAGTTGTTGTTGGAGATGTAGATGTTGTTGAAGATGTGTTGAAGTAGTTGTTGTTGGAGATGTAGATGTTGTTGAAGTTGTGGAAGTAGTCGTTGTTGGAGATGTAGATGTTGAAGAAGTTGATGAGGTAGATGGGGTGGTGGTAGTCGGTGTTGTTGAAGTTGTGGAAGTAGTTGTTGTTGGAGATGTAGATTTTGTTGAGTTGTGGAAGCAGTTGTTGTTGGAGATGTAGATGTTGAAGAAGTTGATGGTAGATGAGGTGGTGTTGGTAGATGGTGTTGTTGAAGTTGTGGTAGTAGTTGTTGAGGTAGATGTTGTTGAAGTTGTGGAAGTAGTAGTTGTTGGAGATGTAGATGTTGAAGAAGTTGATGAGGTAGATGATGTGGTGGTAGTTGGTGTTGTAGAAGTTGTGGAAGTAATTGATGTTGGAGATGTAGATGTTGAAGAAGTTGTTGATGTAGATGAGGTGGTGGTAGTTGGTGTTGTTGAAGTTGTGGAAGTAGTTGTTGTTGGAGATGTAGATGTTGAAGAAGATGTTGATGATGTGGTGGTAGTTGTTGTTGGAAGTAGTTGTTGGAGATGTAGATGTTGTTGAAGATGTGGAAGTAGTTGTTGTTGGAGATGTAGATGTTGTTGAAGATGGAAGAAGTAGTTGTTGTTGGAGATGTAGATGTTGTTGAAGATGTGGAAGTAGTTGTTGTTGGAGATGTAGATGTTGTTGAAGTTGATGAGGTAGTTGTGGTTGATGGTGTTGTTGAAGTTGTGGAAGTAGTTGTTGCTGGAATGTAGATGTTGAAGAAGTTGTGGTAGATGGGGTTGTGGTAATGATGTTGAAGTTGTGGAAGTAGTTGTTGTTGGAGATGTAGATGTTGTTGAAGTTGTGGAAGTAGTTGTTGTTGGAGATGTAGATGTTGAAGAAGTTGATGAGGTAGATGATGTGGTGGTAGTTGGTGTTGTAGAAGTTGTGGAAGTAGTTGTTGTTGGAGATGTTGAAGTTGTGGAAGTAGTAGTTGTTGGAGATGTAGATGTTGAAGAAGTTGATGAGGTAGATGATGTGGTGGTAGTTGGTGTTGTAGAAGTTGTGGAAGTAGTTGTTGTTGGAGATGTAGATGTTGAAGAAGTTGTTGATGTAGATGAGGTCGTGGTAGTTGGTGTTGTTGAAGTTGTGGAAGTAGTTGTTGTTGGAGATGTAGATGTTGTTGAAGATGTGGAAGTAGTTGTTGTTGGAGATGTAGATGTTGAAGATGTGGAAGTAGTTGTTGTTGGAGATGTAGATGTTGTTGAAGATGTGGAGTAATGTTGTTGGAGATGTTTGGAGATGTAGATGTTGTTGAAGATGTGGAAGTAGTTGTTGTTGGAGATGTAGATGTTGTTGAAGATGTGGAAGTAGTTGTTGTTGGAGATGTAGATGTTGTTGAAGTTGTGGAAGTAGTTGTTGTTGGAGATGTAGATGTTGTTGAAGATGTGGAAGTAGTTGTTGTTTGAGATGTAGATGTTGAAGAAGTTGATGAGGTAGATGAGGTGGTGGTAGTCGGTGTTGTTGAAGTTGTGGAAGTAGTTGTTGTTGGAGATGTAGATGTTGTTGAAGATGTGGAAGTAGTTGTTGTTGGAGATGTAGATGTTGTTGAAGATGTGGAAGTAGTTGTTGTTGGAGATGTAGATGTTGTTGAAGAGTTGTTGTTGGAGATGTAGATGTTGTTGGAGATGTAGATGTTGTTTGAAGTTGTGGAAGTAGTTGTTGTTGGAGATGTTGATGTTGTTGAAGATGTGAAGTAGTTGTTGTTGGAGATGTAGATGCTGTTTGAAGTTGTGGAAGTAGTTGTTGTTGGAGATGTAGATGTTGTTTGAAGATGGAAGTAGTTGTTGTTGGAGATGTAGATGTTGTTGAAGTTGTGGGAAGTAGTTGTTGTTGGAGATGTAGATGTTGAAGAAGTTGATGAGGTAGATGAGGTGGTGGTAGTTGGTGTTGTTGAATGTAGATGTTGTTGAAAGTAGTTGTTGTTGGAGATGTAGATGTTGTTGAAGATGTGGAAGTAGTTGTTGTTGGAGATGTAGATGTTGTTGAAGATGTGGAAGTAGTTGTTGTTGTTGGAGATGTAGATGTTGTTGAAGTTGTTGTTGGAGATGTAGATGTTGTTGTTGGAGATGTAGATGTTGGAAGAGATGTTGATGAGGTAGTGAGGTGGTGGAGATGTATGTGTTGTTGAAGTTGTGGAAGTAGTTGTTGTTGGAGATGTAGATGTTGTTGAAGTTGTGGAAGTAGTTGTTGTTGGAGATGTAGATGTTGTTGAAGTTGTGGAAGTAGTTGTTGTTGGAGATGTAGATGTTGTTGAAGTTGTGGAAGTAGTTGTTGTTGGAGATGTAGATGTTGAAGAAGATGATGTTGATGATGTGGTGGTAGTTGGTGTTGTTGATGTTGTGGAAGTAGTTGTTGGAGATGTAGATGTTGTTGAAGATGTGGAAGTAGTTGTTGTTGGAGATGTAGATGTTGTTGAAGATGTGGAAGTAGTTGTTGTTGGAGATGTAGATGTTGAAGAAGTTGATGAGGTAGATGAGGTGGTGGTAGTAGGTGTTGTTGAAGTTGTGGAAGTAGTTGTTGTTGGAGATGTTGTTGTTGGAAGTAGTTGTTGTTGGAGATGTAGATGTTGTTGAAGATTGGAGATGTTGTTGGAGATGTGTTGTTGAAGATGTGGAAGTAGTTGTTGTTGGAGATGTAGATGTTGTTGAAGATGTGGAAGTAGTTGTTGTTGGAGATGTAGATGTTGAAGAAGTTGATGATGTAGATGAGGTGGTGGAAGTTGGTGTTGTTGAAGTTGTGGAAGTAGTTGTTGTTGGAGATGTAGAAGTTGTGGAAGTAGTTGTTGTTGATGTTGATGTTGAAGAAGTTGATGATGTAGACGAGGTTGTGGTAGTTGGTGTTGTTGAAGTTGTGGAAGTAGTTGTTGTTGGAGATGTAGAAGTTGTTGTTGAAGTAGTTGTTGTTGGAGATGTAGATGTTGAAGAAGTTGTGGAAGTAGTTGTTGTTGGAGATGTAGACGTTGAAGAAGTTGTGGAAGTAGATGCGGTGGTGGTGGTAGATGGGGTTGTGGATGAGGAAGTGGTACTTGGTGTTGTTGTTGTTGTTGGAGATGTAGATGATGAAGAGGTTGTAGTCGAGGTGCTGGAAAGGAGGCAGAATTAGTGGTGTTCTTGTCACTTTTAGCTCCAGTATTTTCCACCTTCAAAGATGTCCGATACTCCTAAAGATTTCTTCATAATAGGCTATTTACCTCAGACTGAAAATTATTATAAATTAGCAATATAAATAATTATTAAATAATAATGAATTTATCATTCCATGACACCAGGGCTGGAAAAGGAATAATGTTTCGTTCCTACTTCAGTTTTTGGCAACGTACATATCCAGGACCAAGCATTCCATTTTTCAACTCATTTTTAAAAACCCAGAGTCTTTGTTTTATCATCAGATATACAATATATATATATATATATATATATATATATATATATATATATATATATATATATATATATAACTCATTTAAGATTCACCAAAATTTGATCAGGAAACGGCTATTCGCCACAGCTGACTCCCGGTCACTGAACTCTGTCAAAATTCGCGACACAAATCCCGGTTCTTGGAAATTGCGAAACTGAAAATCTTTGAAAGTATATTGAGAAATTCCATTCTCCAAGTACATTAAGTTCCATCAAAGTATACTAAGAAATTCCTTTCTTTAAGTACATTAAGTTCTTTCAAAGTGTAATAAGAAATTCCATTCTCCAAGTACATTAAATTCTATCATAGTACATTAAGAAATCCCCTTCCCAAAGTACATGAAATTCGTCTCCAGCAAAGAAAACAAAACCGCAACAAGGTTCTTAACTTAGAAAACGGAGAACCTGAGAATCAGTTATCTCACCTGGTAGGACAATTCGCTTCCTCGACGAAGGTGATATCAGCCGACCATCCTGTCTTGAACCTGGAGGCCGACTTGAAATATAGGACCATCTCGTTCCCGACGGAGGTGAAAGTGTCTCCGCTCGAGATTTCGGTTCCGCAGAACCTGAATCCACGGAAGATCCACATCAGAACACTCAAGTGTTTTCACAGTTACTTAGGTACATCAACACACACACACACACACACACACACACACAGGCATATTGGTGTATTTCCATACGTACTTGGATCTTCCATTATTATTATTATTATTATTATTATTATTATTATTATTATTATTATTATTAGATGATGAACCCTACTCATATGGAGCAAGCCCACCACAGGGGCCACTGACTTGAAGTTCAGACTCCCAAAGAACATGGTGGTCATCAGAAAGAGGTAACGAGTAGTAAAGGGAAATACATAAAGAAGATATCACTTAAGAGAAAAAGAAAAAATAAAATAACTAATCAATGAATAAGCAGATAAAATTGTAAGTAAATAATTAAAATGCAAGGAGAGTTGTATTAGGGTAGTAATGCATTGCATCTTCGCTTGAACTTTTGAAGTTGAAGATCCGTCATAGCTACAAGTTTTAATCTCGTGATTCAGTATAAGAAATTAAGTTCCAAAACGTGGGATCATCATCTCTGCATACTAATATATATATATATATATATATATATATATATATATATATATATATATATATATATATATATATATATATATATGTTTAGTTTATCCTAAATGAAAACAGTTTGTGACCTGGAACTTATTCAGCTAGGATGGGAAAAGCGATCCAGCTAGGTCATAAAGATTCCAGACAATAAGGCATTTTGTTTGGAAGGATCTAGACACATGCGGAAAGCTGCACAGTTGTCATTCCTGTAGAGTAATCTCGTCGAAACAGGGCACTTAACCAAACCAAGGTTAGGTTAAGTTAGGGTGTATCCCTTGGACTTGAGCTGTCACCATTTGTGAATAAAGTTACAGGAGGAACCAGGTTCCTGCATACCCGGTTCGACCTCGGGAGACCACTCCGAGGACACCATCACTTTGGCGTCCATTTTCAACATTCTGGGTCGAGTCTCACCAAGTTCCGTCGAGCATGTTGTCCGTCCTGATCTCCAGGCCGTCGTACCAGCACATGTCGACCGTCTCCGTCTCTCTGATGTAGTGGGGAGTCCTCATGTAGACGTCGAATGCTGAGAACGTCGCCACCACGTTGTGGCATTCGGGAGCTCTGATCCACTTGGTGAACTTCAGACCTGAGGTGTCAAGGACCACGGTTGTATTACTCTGCCTTTGATTCGGCTTGAAAACTAACCGAATTAGGTTAGAGCTGTAAATGTACTGTATTTTGTGGGGATACTTAAGGTGCATTGTCAATGCAGCAGCTGAAGCGTCTGTAGCCGCAACAGCCTTGCGGCTACAGACACTGCAGCCGCTGCATTGACAACGCACCTTTAGGCTATACAGTCTTCTTGGGAAAATCTTTTAGGAAGCAAATCTTTAGTTTCAGTAACACTTCATGTGATGGTATGATGTGGATTGGCAAGTTTGGTCAATCTTCCTCATGGCAAATAAAAGGCTTTACTTAATGCACAACTATTGGCAGTTTCCTGTGCTTGAAAGAGTTTGTAAAAAAGGTGAGGGCTCATTGTGTGTGGACAGTGTATGATAAGTTATACACACACGCACACATACATACATACATACATGTATATATATATATATATATATATATATATATATATATATATATATATATATATATATATATATATATATATATATAGTAGTATTTGTTTTTGTGTATCCCTGTGAAAGAAACTTACATTATACTTGATGTACAGAATGCTATGGTTTATTATCAGAAAACTTTCTCAAAAATTTTCTTTTTACTTTCCTGAAAATAATAAAAAGGACGAATCTGTATCCAGAAACTGCGTTGGAGAAGACCAAGATGAATCTTAGCGCAGCGTCGTAAGGTTTCGTTATTCTTTGCGTACTCTTTATATCTTTTTATCTAACTGTAACTGAGCTGACTTTATTCCGGTCCCGACAGACATAGATATTCCAGATGAGACAGAAGCGAAGCCTCCGTTGGAAGGAAAAAATTCTTACCTGCCGGATACCTGGAAGGGTAATTGGGCGTGGTTATGGTTGTGGGCGAGGTGATTTCCTCTGTGTAGGGCGAGAGGATGGCCTCTGGAAAGGTGGAAAGAGTTTCCTCATTAACTTTCTTCCCCATAATGACACCACGTGTCCCTAAACCATTCCAGGATAATTTGCAAGTTCTAGATTAGGTGGAGGAAAGGAACATGGATTGTGCGTGGGGCCTCCTTAGATCTGTGGTTAGCATCACAGCCTTTTCTCAGTAATGTTAGACTCTGACATTGATCCCACAGTGAGAAACGGCTTGGGGCCTTTTTCCAGAAATTTTGTCCCTGTGCAACCTGTGCAGTGAATCTGGTATCCAGTGGTAGTTTTTTTCGTAAGCAATGTAGGTCCTGAATAGTTACAACGTAAAACTTAAACTCCTCATTAAGGACTATCCTACAAAGTAAATCCTCATTCAGGATTCAGAACAACATTCCTTGGTCATTGTCTAGCAGATTTCCTCCAGGTGGAGAACTGGTTTTATTTTTTATATTTGTTGTTTTTTCCTCACCCTTATTTCTGATAATTCACAAACTAGACTTACCATTGCAAGGAGTACTAACTTACCGTTGTAAGGAGTACTAACTGTCTCGCAGTTCGTACCAGACGTCCCATCTGGACAGACGCACGAACAGTCGTTGGCGAGGTAACCATTGTTCAGGCAAGTGTCGCTGGTGCAGGTCCCAGCTGCTATCAGCTTGGCGGAACAGTCATACATCTTGTTGACAAGTAGTTTGTCCATATGCGACAGATCTGTCTGTCCCAGGAGACCCTGGTAGAGTGGGTTCAAGGTGGCTATGGTGATGTGTCCGTTCAGCTGGTAGACCTGAGGATGAAAGTTCAAATTCAGCTTCCAGTACCATTTGTAAACACAGGGGTTTTGGTTTTTGTATAAACATTTACTTTTAGACAAACATATGAGCTCAATTTAGTGAATGTTGAATGGCAATCTTTCCTTTTCAAACATTTCTTGAGAAGCGACTCTCCATCATTCTGAATTCTTACTCCTGAACGTTGAGTGCCTGAAAAGGGCCCAAGCTACTCTCCTCGGGATATAACAAGACTCATATATAAGTGAATCTGTATTTTCAGTAGCATGCCCTTCCATAGCTATTCAGGAATGTAATCTTTCTGCAACCTCAGTAGATTTAACGATAACCTACCCTTTCATGGCTGTGCATGATGGAGCTATAGTCATAAGGCACTCCGTAGCTGTTGTCAGTTTCCTTGAAGAAATTATGTTCCTTCTCTGGAAGGACGTTGTCCGTGTTGATTTGGACGTAGGTATCCCTGTCTGACCTGGTCTCCTCGTGCCAAAGTCCTATGGCGTGGCCTATTTCGACCAGCAAGGATCCCATCTGCAGTGGGGTGGAATGTTCAAAGGTTACTCATCACTCAGTTGAAGTGTGGATGGTGCATTCAGAATAAGTGACAAGCTAAACTTTCGCACTCATGTAACTTATCCAGTGCTTGTAGAACATAAAACGGGAGGGTATGTTGTATACGAAGTCCACCCCCCAAAAATAATAATAATGGTATACATTATATCCCAAGTAAAGGCAAAACTAAGAAGACAAGACTGGTTAATCGAAATTTAAAATTATTATAGAACACAGTTTTACTAATTTTCCTAATTCACAGAACTACTTTATTTGCCCATTGGTTGTTAAGGATATACAAAACATGTGGGCATACCTGCATGGAATAAATTACATTTAGTCCCTGAGTGAACCTACAAAATTTCATGGAATTTATCCTTCTAAAGTAACTCAAGAACTGGGAACTGCTCTCAAATTAGCTCAAGAGTCAAAGAGATTTGGTCATTTTCAGCTCTCCTCGAAAACAATAGGAAGTTGTGAAAAATTACAGAGAGACTGTTGAGAAGAAAAGAATGACAAGCAGTTAGAAAACTTGAAGACAAAGAAGAAAGAATGATTCAAGAAAACCATGAAGAACTACTGATAAATGAGAGGGGCTCCCTTGATGGCTGCTGAAGATGCAGCGGGTTAACCTGTTGGTCCTCCCAAAATCCCACCCCTAGCTCATAGAAGCAACGAGGTGGCAGCGCCAGAGAGAATTTACCCAGCTCTGAGCTGGCTTTGAACTCGGGACTACCTCAGTCAGAGATTTAGCCTTTGCTGCAAAGGTACCAGAGATTTAGGCTATGCTTCTGAGGTACCATGATTACCCTTCATTATCCTTCCACTTACATTTCTCTGGCACACTTTAGTAACATAAATGGGCTGGCGGAGGAGCTGGTCATCCCCACGAAGGAACTACAGCTGTCGTCATCTATCTGGAACTGCAGATGAGGACCACTGTAGGATGAGGGGACCTCTTCAAAGTTGAGGCAGGTGGCTGTCTGCCACACCTGGATAGCTTCCCACACTGCGGAGCGATCCACAAACCCTGGCGTCATGGTAATGAAGATAGTCATGACAGACAGTGTATGATGCTAATAAAATTATTTCATGGTTTAGATAAAAAATATGATGATCAATTTAATCAAGATAAGGATTATCATTAACAATGAGTGAGTCACATGCCCTGTAATAATAACAATAATAATGATAATAGAATAATAATGAGCTGACTAATAACAGTCAGGCAGTGAACATGCCCTATAGTAAGCGTAATAACAAATATCATCAACTTCAGTTAAGTTCACGACAAAATGATAACTTAAATGACAATAGGTAAACGAGTGTTAACCAGTAACAAAAAACCCGTAAAATCATTACAAAATTCTGTTATTATGAGTACTAATGAAAACCACAAGACTGTCAGGACATTTTTGGGTCAACGATGGTTTTGTCAGACTGGCCAGCGGTGGTGAGGATGATGATGATGATGATTTGCAACGAGAGTGAGTTTCTTAAGCTAAAACCCTAAATTTGATGTCTGTAAAAATCTACGGGAACAGCATTGCAACATTCCCTACAGCTGTATACACACCAAATGAGCCGAGTTGATCTGTGAGTGTCATTTGGCTCGATTCAGATTGGCTCCTCCTCTTCCACAATGAGTCATGAAGAGTCACATTTACCAGTATCCTGTAGGATATCAGGATTCAGTTGTGAAGAAGAGGCAGGAACTGAGTATGGGTGCAATAATACATTACCAAGAGACCAGACTTTTTTGGTGATTTTAGTCCGCGTGTCCAGATGTGAAGTTCCTCCTGGATGACAACAGGAAAGTTCAAGAAGTAGAACGACTGGAGTTGCAAACAAGAATGGCCATATTTATTTTAAGATTTGGTGTCTCCTATCACTCGGGTAATGGAGTTCCTGAGTAAGGTTGGCAGTAAGGGAGGAGGAAAGTTGGTGTGGCTATTTTCACAGCTCAGCTGGACTCTGAATGATTAGACTAGCCTTTCTTAGTGTGAACAGTGTACACAATCTACCACAAAATAACACAGAAATATTGTCCGTTTGACTAGCAAGTCTTGTAGAGAGAAATATTGTCCACCTGACTAGCAAGTCGTGCAGAAACAAGACTATGACCCGGCTCGAGGAAAGTTGGTGTGGCTATTTTCACAGCTCAGCTGGACTCTGAATGATTAGACTAGCCTTTCTTAGTGTGAACAGTGTACACAATCTACCACAAAATTACACAGAAATATTGTCCGTTTGACTAGCAAGTCGTGTAGAGAGAAATATTGTCCACCTGACTAGCAAGTCCTGCAGAAACAAGACTATGACCCGGCTCGACTTTTTGTTTTGGCACGGATGCATAAAAGGCCACTGACTCGCAAAGCAACCCTGCTCTGAATGCAGCCCAAACGTCAGAATGGTAAACAGAAGAACATCAGTAAATGAAGAAAACAAACAAACTGTTTAATACACAAACACACAACGCAGCTAACTTGAGTCCGTGGGAGTCTGATATAAGGCAAGAACCAACATCACCTGTGAGTCATTACCAAACAACTCGAATCAGTAGCATTTGGTGACTGTGACAAGCTGAGTCCATTGGAAGGGCGACAGGCGCCAGTCGAGTGTTGGCACCGTCGTGGGTTGAAGTCTTTTAAACAATATTTTTTCCATGTTGAAGTACAAGTATTTATTCTGAGGTGCAAGAGTTGAACCTCCTAATAGTGTCGTACTTTTAAAGGTCTCAAGTTCTGGTGGTTAGGTCTGGGGGTTAGCCTGTTATTAGATCTTTTATGCATTATCAGAGAGTGAAATTTAAGCTTAACTGTGCTGTAACATTTAAATTGCAATGGCAGACCTCCAGTAATTGACTATGGCAGTGCATTGTCACTGAAGAAATATTTTAAGAATTTTCTTCCTGTAGCCATTTGCTGTCTAAGAAAGAGGACCTGACTTGTCATGTATACAAGAAAATCTAACTTACCAGATTAGGAGGACGGCATCTGATTTGTCAACAGAGAGAAAGAAGCTCCAACAGACTATTTAAAAAGAAAATCAGGTTTGTCAAACAGAGCAAGAGACCTGACTTACCATCTAAGTAGGCGAAGGGAATGTAAGGGAAGCCCCCACTGTCAGGCCAGTAATTGGCCAGATTTGAGCTGGCCTTCCTGTTCAGGACATAATTAGCAAAGTGGAGACCTGCCATCTGGCTCTCTGTCAGCATGACGTCTTCCTCCTCGACGTACACGTCCTCAGGAAAGGTCTGCGGTGAGTTGCAAAGCATTAGAGCTATTTGGGATTCACCTGACCTAGCCAAGGCTAATGAACTTACCGTTAAAGAAAAATAGTCTGTCATCATTTTCACTATTGCCAAGCTTTCAGAGGGGTGCTTACAAGTTGAAGGTGTCAAGAATATCACTATCAGTTTAGCCTAGTTCTTCATATCTCTCTCTCTCTCTCTCTCTCTCTCTCTCTCTCTCTCTCTTCTCTCTCTCTCTCTCTCTCTCTCTCTGTCTATCTATCTATCTATCTATCTATATATACACATCATAGATCTAAAAACAAACATGTCTTTCCTATATCAGCATCGAAAGGAGACTTAGAAATTAATATGCAGAAATAAGTCAACGTTCGACAGGTGGGCAAAGCCATTAGTAAGCATTTTTTAAGGAGGAATTCATTAACTCGGCGATTTATGATGCATAAGTCCTTGGGCTAATCATTGTATTTGTCAACATCGAAATGGGGTTAATCATGAACAATATTAAGCGTTTTGATTTTAACTTTTATAGAAATTAGAAACTTATTTCGTATGGACCAAGGAGTTGGTTTATATTGTGTCAGAGAGTGAGAAAATAACGGAATAATTTGTCTTCGATATACGTGGAGGGGCTTTGTTGGTTTAAAAAATGGAAATTTCAACTGGCGCCATCAATGCAATCCCCTTGCATTTTTTAAAGCAGTGTTTCTCAACCTGTTTTGGCCCATGCACCCTTTCACCATACGTCAGAATGTCATTCCCCCAAACCCCCTTTCCAAAATGATCTGCCTCAAAAGGTGCATTCTAAAAAATAGGCAAGAAAATACTAACACAACCACACAAGCTAGCGGTGGGAAAGCCCAGCGTGACCCCTCAGCAGCGCGGACCGAGGCGCACTGAGCTTTGTGTGGTCCTAGAGCTAGTTTGAGCCTGCCAGTTTGTGGTCACAATTACCCCGGTTGAGAACCACTGGTTGAAAGTGTTTAAACAAAGCCCGGTATATGTATTGTGTTCATGTAGAAAGAGAAAATGTCACTTACCTCGTTTATGGCTTCTGGTATATACTGCTTGACCACCGCACCTTGATTTTTTTGCTGCATAGGGAAGAGAAAAGAGGACATATATTATTCTAAATGTTCTTTATGATAACTAAGGTTGTCGCCACACTATAGTAAGATGCCTTAAACGCGCCGGCAAAATATCGCGTACATATCACAGAAATGTTGAAAACAAGTCTATGAATCTTTGGTAAATGCTGGATGATAATCGTATGAAGCACTTGTTAGGACTACCAGTAAGTCATTGACTTGTATTCAACTTTGTGCTGTGTGAGGAAAGTTGCCTACATGCGTCTATGGCATGTTTCCCTGCAGTGTGGACACACCCTATGAGTCAAATACATTTTGTGAACAAATCATTTCAAGAATCCGTTAATAACGTTTCAGATCTTGCCAAGAAGCTTGTCTTGAAATCATGGTTTTTGTCATAGCTGTTCTAAAACCAACCTCTCCTACTTATGATCTTTGGATAATCACACTTATCTTCAAAAGAACTTTACGTATTAGTCTGTAAAGTAATTTGGTCACTGCGTGTCTCTCGGGTAAAGACTGGTTAGTGGCAGTATTACACAGGAATAAGAATATATTTCAGAGTGCCTGAAATCTCGTTTGACACAACAGGAAAAATGGCCTCTGGGGGTCTTTGTACTCACCAAAATGATTTTTCTCTCAAGAAGCTCATCTTCACCGGAAAATATAGAAGCCTGGAAGGATAAAAGTGAAAAAAGAATTTATCTTTCAATATGGAAAAAAACTGCAGAACGATTAGCTTTTTAAAATGTATCACTGATGTGGATGGTTATCCTAAACCTGATTCACTTCTGAAAGCGTTGCTTCCTTAGTTTCACTCTCTGAGTCGTCTACCTTATGGAAAATAATTACAATAAACTTTGATTTATATTTCTTTATGCGATACTCCTTCGTGCTTCCAGAGGCCCAATAGAATGAGCAATATTGTTAATACGTGCAGAACTGATCAGGTTCTGACCACCCCTTGCTGCCTTCGTAGTCTTAACACTAAGAAACAGATCAGATGAGTTGTCGACTCGAGAGGTGCAAATACACAAACAGTATCCATTTCATCTTCATGTCTCTTCCTTGGCATTCCAAAGCCAGGATGGGAGTTCTGTGGTCGTCTGCCTTTGGACTTTTTAACTTGAACTTCATAGAGGATGGTGCGGGGGATTATCTTAAGCAATTCATAGATCTGGGTCTACGTGGTTGTCTGACAGTCTGGTTTCTCAGCTTCACTTTTAGATGCAGGAAGAGCATGGTTATATCAGTTAGGCAATTTTTTTTACACTGAAATATCCATTAATTGAAGGAAAAAATGAACTCTGTGTTCTGTGCAATTTCCACGAACCCAAAAACATGTTTTCATGAATTTAAACAACTCATAACCCAAGGAAGTTTCTGTGCTGTACTTCCTTGAATCAAGGTTTAGACCAGTATCCTCTGAGAGCAGAAGAAAATCGTAAACTGAAGGAATTAGAATTTTTGTTTCCTCGGGTAACACATTCTTAGCATTACTTTTAGAACCTGTTGGTGCAAAAGCAAATGAATGAGCTTAATTAACTTTAAAGTATTTAAAAAACTAACAGGATGAACTGACAGACCTGTCTTCTTAGTATTATTTTTGTCACAGTTGGTTAGTTAGTGTAGATCAAGCCGGCCTTGTGCCAGCAACGGATCTTGCACAACGGCAGCCTAAAAATGAAGGTAGGGTGATGAAGCAAATGATTCCTGGTGTTGATCGTTGGAGGCAGGCTAAGTAGCTTGAGATGACCAGCATTTTATAGCATCGCAGACTCCTGGGGAACATGGCAGTTATATTAACCTCTGTCGTTATTGCATCTTCACAGTTTAGGAAGAATATTCTCAAGCAATGCCCAAGTCGAGGAAAGCTCTTTAGTCATTTGAGGTTTTCCATCTTAAGCTTCCTTCCAAAATCACTGGACAACTGACCAAAACATCGCACTGACAGAACTTCACTGTTGAGCAGGTAGGTCTCTGTGGTTTCCAGTATCCAGCACTTGCCTGACATCCTGCCCTCCTGGCTTCATTTTCAATATCACTTGACGGCAAAGCAGAGCAAAGGACTGATTTAGCTCTGAAGCCGGGATCTCTGTTGTTGCTTGGGATCTGTCTTCTTAGATTCAGTTTCAGAAAGTAAAAATGACTGTTTGAAGCAAGTTCGTATCAAGGTGAGCTCTTTAAAATAAGTGCTCTGTCGGGACGTTTTGTGTCTTTTCTTCCCAACCTTCACAGATTCACTTTCATATCACGGAGGTGGCCGAAAATGAAGCAAATTAAACAGTTTGAAACTATAGGCTGTTCAAAGAACGAAAGTTCATGCTGGGTGAAGGCCAGCTTAATCTAAAGCAATAGACAGTGGTTTGCTTGAACCTTTTTTATAAAATATATATAAGGGTGGCTGTGTTTGTGACAGACTATCAGGTATTGTGAAAAATTCTCACGAATGGTCATGATTTTATGAATTAGTGCAGAAGTACTGAACATATATTGTCAATCTGTGTTATCAATGTTCTCAAGTTAAACGTTTTATAAATTGTTAATAGTCTGCGGTACCAGTAATTATAGGAAGATAACTTAAGCATTTGTAAAGAGAGGGGGAGAGTGGACTTCAAAGTAGATTTTATTTTATTGATTACAGTGATTTTCACATCCAGATCTCCTCTCTTGAACTTTTTCTTATTGTATCTATGTTGGGCTCTCTCTCTCTCTCTCTCTCTCTCTCTCTCTCTCTCTCTCTGCCCATTTCATGAAAAAATAATTCTGCTAATTATATTTGAAAATTTGTACTAAACAAATGTCGAAAGTTGAAGGAATTATCTCCGAGGAATCTTCTTTTTGACACCTCACTATCCAGCGTCTATCAAAACATCTCGTTACCTGCGCGACTGCAGCCGCCACAAGGATCAACCAAGGAAACATCGCGAGACCGTGCGCGTAGGAAGACGCCATCTTGAGAGGCGACTAAACCTACTGCTGCTGCTGCTGCTGCTGCTGCTGCTCCTCCAACGATCCTCGGAGCGGGACTGGTCCTCCAAATGGCGGGAGGCGACGGGGCCCAGACATCTACCTATCAGCACCGTGTAACAGATGTGTCGAATATTTCTACGTAGCAGAATTGTAAGAGGAGCGTTTCGTAAACCTGGCGTTTCCTTACTTAACATAACTGGTAACATGATGATACGCCTCCTTCGTTGACTGACGACCTGAGGGCTGTAATTACCGGGGCGGGAAACCGACAATTATGTCTTTAAATGATGTGACTGAATTAAGAGACAAATTGCGACCCCACGCTTCGCCGTCGTCGCCTGTCTGAGGTGTGTAATCTCACTGGAATGGATGTTTGCGGTTATGTATCAGTTGGAGAGGCACATTGCGATGATTGTTTGCAGCCAAAGTATGGGGTGAATTTTTGCAGGTTTATGTGTATGTATATGTATGTATATATATATATATATATATATATATATATATATATATATATATATATATATATATATATATATATATATATATTATGCATGTGTTGAGCACAGTGTTTCTCAAAGACAATTTTTATTATGGAATAATGATGCACCTCTGGCTTCTGTTGTTTCAAGACAGCATTTCTACAGCGTCCTATTTTTTTCAGTCAGTGTTTAGGAATAAAATACCGAAGTGGTTACTACAGTATTCCATTTACTTTCTTCTACCAATGACTGTTTCTGTCGTTACCTCATGGTGTTCTTCAGGATGGTGATCTTTTACAAAGGTTGTTTGGCTTAGATTAGATGTTTCTCGTTGCTGGGCGACAGTACAGGTGAAAAATGTTAAATGTATTTTTTGTTAAGGCAGATAGAGAAGTCTACCTCGAGGCTGACTGGACTCTCTTCCAGGCTTGGAATTCATCCTCCTGGGCTCCCTGCGTGGGGATAGTGCCGCCAGTACACGTTGCTAGGTAACCAATCGGTTCTTAGCCAGGTAAAATAAATCTAATCCTTCGGGCCAGCCCTAGGAGAGCTGTTAACCAGCTCAGTGGTCTGGTTAAACTAAGGTATACTTACTTACTTCGCATGGTGCACTGTGGGCGTTACTTAAGGGTCCTTGCAGTGTCCCTCCGGCCCCTAGCTGCAACCTCTTTCATTCCTTTTTACTGTACCTCTTTCTTCAATCTGACTTTCCTAACCCTTCTTCTAACGATTGTTTCAGAGTTCAACCGCGAGGTTTTCCTCCTGTTACACCTTTCAAACCTTCCTACCGTGAAATTTCCTTTCAGCGCTGAATGACCCGATCATAGGTCCCAGCGCTTGGTCTTTGGCCTAAATTCTGTATCCTATTCCATTCCTGGAGCGCTGGTAGAAGGAAACCTTAATTCTAAACCAACCAACTAGCCCCCAGTAAAGTGAGTATTACTTTGATGGAAGCCATGAGGTGTATGACAAAGCCCAGCTGTCAGCAGGAGAAAACGAATGGAACAACGGGGTAATAATGTCTCAGAATTGTACCCTACAATTTCATCAGCATTCAGTTAGAATGTGATGCGAAATATAGACAATATTATACTCCCAAGAAATTGAAACACCGGAATGCGAGAGCTTTTGACTGGATTCTAATGCATTCTCAAGCAAACAACGTACAACGAAATCCGGAAGTTTATAGAAAATTCTGTTTTACCAAATTAAATAATATAATTTGTGTATATACTGTATATATGTATATATATGAAAATATGTATATAAATGAATTGATGTCTATATATATATATATATATATATATATATATATATATATATATATATATATATATATATATATATATATATATATATATAATACAGTATTACTAAAAGGACCTCATTCAAACTGGATGGTATCTAATAGAGTATTTATTCAGAAAAAGTTACCATCTAGTTTGAATGAGGTCCTTTAGTAATTCTGCTACTGCACAGAACAATTGTGTATGTGATAAAGTTAATATACATACATATATATATATATATATATATATATATATATATATATATATATATATATATATATATATATATATATAAACACACACAAGTATATGTATGCATGTATGATGCATGTTTGCTTACATGCAAAACTGATATCTCGAAACAATCACTCGTAGATTAGTTTTAATCCTCTCATAACCTCGACAGATGTCGAATGTTTATGGAGGGAATTAAATATTCTGCGCATGTGTTCCTATATATTTTTTTCTGGTGATAATTATTATACTTTGTGTGGAGGTGTCGTTTTTAAAATCAGCACGAAGATGTTTCCAGTATGGTAGACTATAGAAGACTTAATTCGGTATTATTGATTCATATATATATATATATATATATATATATATATATATATATATATATATATATATATATATATATATATATATATGTGTGTGTGTGTGTGTGTGTGTTTGTGTGTGTATAGATGTATATTCATGTATGTATGTATGTATGTAATTGGCTGTTAAATTAGAGAATAAGTTTCAGATCTATGTCATACTTGTGTAATTTTCCTGAGTTTCCTAAAGGCTTCCAGTAAGGACCTTACAGTGTTTAAGCTCAACACATACAGCGTTTAGCTCTACAGCCTATTGACAGTTGTCACACCTTATCACCTTGTTACCAGACATCATCCCTTCTCGGAGGTACTAACTCCCAAGCTTCGTTTGCTGACTCCCAAAACTAATTTCTGTAAGTCGACATCTCTCCACCTATTTCCCAGTAGTCCGTTCTGTGTTGGACGAACAGAAGTGCTCTGGTGATCTGTCTCCAGAATGAGGTACATTGTGAAGCTGTTTTCACGTGAGTATGATCGTAATGACAGCTGCTTTATGGGCTGTGAAAAGTCGTAAGGCAAGAGAATCGAACTACCAAGCCTCTCTTCTGACCCAGCTTGACAGCACGTCAATGACCTACTCCAAGAACCTACCACCACACGTCCCTGTTTGCCAGTGGATCAGATGGATTGGGCTGCAAGTGACCTACCCAAGAACCTACCCCCACAGGCCTCTGTTTGCCAGTGGACCAGATGGATTGAGCTCAAGGTGGCATGACACTGAATTAGTGCCTGTTTTCTGATCTTGCCTTAGGAACGGCTATGTTATCTACCTGAAGAATGTCTTTGAATTCCTTGGGAGTTGCCTCATTTCATCCTAACATCTGTCATGATAGTTGCTAGCCATTTGTTAGGTTGTATTTGAAGTTGATTCTCTTTGGAGAGTCATGGATAGGTCACCGGAACTGCTCTTACCTGATGTTTTAAAATCAGATGGTAGTATCTATTGGGTGTCTCCCTCACCCTTCCCTTTGTAAATCAGTTGGTAATTTTTGGACAACATGCCGTTCCTAACCCAGTTTAGACTCTGATATATCTTGTTCTTTTGTTAAAAACAACTTTACTAACAAATCGATCCACCACTTGACATTAAAGATTGAATCTTCGAACCAGCTAAAGACTGGGACTCATTCTGCAAGAATGCCTGGTTAGTTTTCAGTTAAAAGTGAGCCCTAGTGTACATTAATTTTACATTGATTGAAGATGTTCAGTCCTGCTCTGCATGATAGATACAGCACTTTGGCAGCTTTTTAGAAAGAGAAATCTCAGCAAAGTCACTCCATCTCTTATATGAGTAGGAATTTATGGAACTTTAGATCTGACTCCTTGGTGATAGAAATTTTTACAACAGTCAGCATCAGGTTTAACTGTGGAGACCCTCCTATCTGTCAGACCTTTTTAGACCTTTTTTTATTTATTAATTACAGTTTATAGTTACCTTGCATAACTTGTTCTGTGTCATGGTTCTTTTGAATTTATGACTTTAGTTTTTTTTAGAATATCTTTGGGTTCTCACAAATCTTTTTAGTTCTTGAGATAACTTCAAAGTGCATCCACACTGCAGTGAAACAGGCCATAAACAATTGTCAGCAATAACTGCACACACATCACAGTCAGGTTGAATACAAGTCAATGACTTATTGGTATTCCTGCCCAGTGCGTTGTACAATTATCCACTATTTGCCAAAGATTCGTTCTCCGCTTGTGGCCGTCGACCTGTTCCCAGCCTGTTTGTGATATGTATATGATGAGTTACCGGTGTGTATTTAGGACACCACCCTTAAGAATAATCTGGGTGGCATGTGCTCCAAATTCCACTTTCCAAAATATACATTGCTTATTGATTCCATTGACGTCACACAAGGTGACTGAAGCCAATTCAGAACAAATGGAAGAGATTCTATGCCTTCAAGAATAATCGATTGCCTTGGCATATTTCAGCTGTGTTTTATGTAATGGCTAAGAACAAGTTACAGAAAACAACCTTAAACTAAAACTGACAAATGAATAATTCACTCCTGTTGGAGTGTGAAGGTCGACAGGAGGGCCTCCAATTGCAAGACAGAACGATGAAGCTGGTGATGAATGGAGAATAAACTAATGTCTTCATTATTATTGCGTCTCTTTGACTACAGGCATATTTTGGAGAGCAGACTGACCTCAAGGAGGTCTATTTTTGTTATATTTCAATGAATAGGGCACTTGAAGGGTATGTGCTCTTTGCTCAGTGCTCATTGCACTCTGAAGCCAAATCAAGCGAGGTAAGATGACACGCACAAGCATTGATGTCCTTGGGCGGTACAATGCCAGATTACATAAACAAGTCAAACAGGAAGGACAACTGAAACTGAATCATTTAGGATAAATATTGTTTATTAAAACCCTCACACAATGGAGAATAAAATGGCATAGGGATGTTAGTTAAATTTGCTCCCTGTGCACTACCTGCCAAAAATATTAAAGTGAAATTGGCACAACCCAATCAGAACAAAGAGGGACAGATTTATAGGGTGTATCATATGCAGCCCATCTTCAGTGTTTTAACTCATCTATAAGAGCTAAGTTACATCACACATTTATATTTGCATCAGATTAAGGCCACTTTTCAAAGCAGTAGTTTCCCGGAGTTTATCGGATCTTGATGATGCGGATTTTGTATCCATAACTTCTGAGTTTTCCGTAAAAGTAGACGTTCAGCTTGTTGGAGATGGCGTTGAAGGCGGATGGGTTTCTGTAACCGCAGTGGATCTTGTTGTATCTGGAGTTGTAGAACGGCGTGATGCCGTCAGGGTCTCTGTTGAAGGCAAGGTAGTTTGCGCTGCACGGAAGCTTCATCTTCTCAAACCTCACTCTCAGCCGGTATCCCGACTGGGTCTGTGAAGCAAATACAGTTCCATTGAAGGCAAGTCAGGACTAATTCTTCAAGAATATAAACTATAACTGGCAAACTCTACCCCTCTGATGGACTGAATAAGGGCTGATAGTAGGCTTTCTAAAAGGTAAAAACTATATTACTGCTTTTTAACATTAGGTAACACGGATATTCAAAGGCCCTGGTTGTTTCTTTTGGAAGAAGGACAACAACAGCCATCTGATTCTGCGTAGGCGACACGGTTGTGCACTGTGAGCAGGTAATGCTGATTTGTATGAAGTGAGATTTTCCAGTGATGTTTAACATTAGAGGAAGCACAGGATAATGAAATTACAACATGAGACAGTTTCATACTCTGGATACATGTGCCATACTTACAGAAAACTGGTATTCACAAAATTTGTTTGGGGGATGCTTGTCTGGGAATCTGGGGCTCCTCAGAAGGTAGTCTGATGATACCCATATTCTCTGGAGAAAAGGAAAAATCGAAGAATCAAGACAAATTTCAGTAGTAACTATATATTTATAAATTATTATTACAAGGGGTTCCCTATTAACAGGAAATGTACCAAAGAAAGGTGAAATAAATGAAACAAACGGCTACGGTGAAAGATGCAAGGTGGAGAAGTACATGGACAGTCCATAAAATCTCAGGATCAGGTCACAGACACAACAGGTGAAGCAGGGATGTTGAAAGTGTATAAAACGATAAATTCATATGCTGTAGAGATGAAATGTTTAATTAGTAGGTTGTGTGACAAAAATATGAAAGGGTTAGAAATGCAGAAATATGTGGGAATGATCAAAGGGTTAGTGTAGTGTTTAGAGATGGTTTGATCATGTGCAAAGAATGGAGGAAGGTGACTTAGTGAAAGGGCGGGATAGGTGGCAAGAAAGAGGTATAATTATAATTACAATAAAGGTGAAACCTTTACTGTAATTATAATAAAGGTGAAACCCAGCATGTGTCACCATCTCCAAAATAAGAGGTTATTGTAGCCTTGCTGAACAGAAGAATGAAATGTCAAAATTAAGCGCTTCACATAGATTTCAGTCTTTAATATCATGACATATGTGGATCATCAGTCGGAGTTTTATAATGCCTGGAACATACTCTTGCATACATCATCTGTTTCATCTCAACTGTATTTCCCATAGATCTTATATATCAATCTTTTGTACAGTGCATGTAACCTTACAAATATCCGCACTGATCATAGCCTTTTTATCTTGAACCACGTAAACAGTCAGTGTCAAGTTGACATATTGTTACCTTTCCACAAGGGGACGAGGCTTTGCTGTATCTCAGGCTGAATCCGTACGAGGTCCCTGAGCTGTCAGCAGCAAATGTTGTCTGAATGTTCGATCCTAGGATGCGGTACGTCGTTCTAGAAGCTATATAGCCTGTCAATCTGCAATTAGAATTCAGTTAAGCCACTGACTTTGCCTCTCCTGACAAGCATCCTACTGGCTGATACAGGTTGACTTTGACTTTAGTTAATTACTAATCTTGTCTCTCTACCCATCAAGTTTACTTGGGAGTTTTCATGGGTTAATTTTTATCTGCCAGATAACCACCATGGGAACTTCATATGGCATGGAAAGTCACTGATTCCTTCATTCATTTCTCGGTTCAGTTATTGCTAAAAAAATAAAAAAACCCTTGAGGTTATTGGAATGCCTGCTTTCAAGTTGCCTTGTACAAACTAACTTTGTTTGATTGATAAGCTAAAATTTACTTGAATCAATTGCAACTTTCCCATTTCACTGTAGTGTTGATTTTTATCTTAAGGCACAATAACTTCCTCCTAAGGAATATGAGTCTTTACCAATGGAACGCTAGATCAGTGCTCTATCCACTCAGCCAGAGTGGCTGAAGTGTTCCTTAGTGTTTCATGGTCACTGGTTAAAAAAAAACCCTAATGGGAAAATTATTGTTAGCTTCAGTTTTCCGACGATATGACCTGCTTACAATAAGTTATTATAAACTTATGCATTAATTTTTTATCCCTCAGTACATTAGTTGTCATTCTTACTCAGTAAGATAAGGTTCAAGTCCTTTTCTAGACCATCTTCTTACACCCTAGTAAGGTTTCATCTCTTCACGTCGATTTGGTTTAGAGTTATGCTGACAAGACTTGCAAGAGGCTGTCTCCCTTTACAAAAGAAAAGGGGGCTATATGTTACCTTGACCTTTGATCACAAAAAAATAAGTCGTGTTTGTTTTCCCTAACATTCTTACGTTAACGGAGGTGTGTATTGGTTGTAGATTGTCACAGAATCTCCAGAGCCAAGGCTAAATCTGTTGATGTAGAGAGAAGTGTCGACAATGGACCCCTGTAAGAATAAACAGGTAAATTAATAAATATATGTATAAGTGAAAAATAGAGTACAGCTTAAATTGTTAAAGTTAGTTACTTTGATTACTGTGAATAAGGAGAATTATATAAACTAGGTGGTTTATCACATAAATTTTTTGAAGTTTTTGTTTGTTGCTTATGGGCTACTCTCTTCATTCAGTATTCCAACTTCCGCGTCTTGGCATCCCAAAAAATTTATTCTAATTGTGCCCCAAAGGTAAAATAGAAGTGACTTTTAGCCTTAATATATATTTGGCATGGGCTGCTTAAGTGGTATGATTAGTAGGGGATATAGCTGCACAGTAAGCTTCAACTCTATAGATTAGCCAATTTTGTACCATGCTCCCATCCATTTTCCTCTTTGATTAAGGTGCGGTATTCTTGATAGTTCAGAATATTTCACGGATACTTGGTTTTAACTCCAAGCTTTATTTTTTGTAGCATGTAAGAAACATGGAAGAATACCAGAAAACTTGCTGTTGGCCACATGGTCTCCTGTACCTACAGAATCAATAGATCCCCAAAGATTCGTAGCACCTGTCAGTAAAGTTACTGAATCAGGAGATCCTCAAAGATCTGATGCTCCTTTCAGTAAGGTTTCTGCATCGATAGATCCTCAAACATTTGTAGCACCTATCATTAAAGGTATAATGAATCAGTAGATCCTCAAAGTTTTGTAGCATCTGTCAGTAAAGCAAGCTAAAAGATTCTCCTAGGTGGATGCCTGCAAGGCGGTGCAAAATTTAGGAACTTACCGTGAAAGCTCCCATAGTGCACTGGGCGTTGTTTGGGTAGTTAGCAGGATATCTTGGAGACTCGAAAAAGTAGTAGCCACCACTGGTATATATGTTACAGTTGGGCATTGGTGTTGTGGTTGTAATGGCTTTAGTTGATGTCGTTGTAGAAGATGTTGATGTTGTAGTAGATGATGTTGATGTCGTGGTAGAAGTTGAAGTTGTGGATGTAGTGGAAGTTGATGTTGTAGTAGGAGTTGTGGAGGTTGTAGAGGTTGATGTTGTAGTGGGAGTTGTTGAAGTTGTGGAAGTTGATGTTGTAGTGGGAGTTGTTGAAGTTGTGGAAGTTGATGTTGTAGTGGGAGTTGTGGAGGTTGTAGAAGTTGATGTTGTAGTTGGAGTTGTGGAGGTTGTAGAGGTTGACGTTGTAGCGGAAGTTGTAGAAGTTGAAGTTGTAGTGGGAGTTGTGGAAGTAGTAGAAGTTGACGTTGTAGTGGGAGTTGTGGAGGTAGAAGTTGAAGTTGTAGATGTTGATGTTGTAGTGGGGGTTGTTGAAGTTGTGGAAGTTGAGGTTGTAGTTGGAGTTGTGGATGTTGTAGAAGTTGTAGTTGGACTTGTGGAAGTAGTAGAAGTTGATATTGTAGTGGGAGTGGTTGAGGTTGTGGAAGTTGAGGTTGTAGTGGATGTTGTGTAGAAGTTGTAGAAGTTGAAGTTGTAGTGGGAGTTGTAGAAGTTGAAGTTGTAGTGGTGGGAGTTGTGGAAGTTGATGTTGTTGTGGAGGATGTTGAAGTGATGATGTTGAGGAAGTTGTTGTGGGAGTTGTGGAGGTTGTGGAAGTTGATGTTGTTGAGGAAGTTGTAGTGGGAGTTGTGGAGGTTTGAGTTGATGTTGTTGAAGTTGTAGTTGGAGTTGTGGAGGTTGTGGAGTTGAAGTTTGATGTTGTTGAGGAAGTTGTGGGAGTTGTGGAGGTTGTGGAAGTTGATGTTGTTGAAGTTGTAGTGGGAGTTTGTTGGAAGTGGGAGTTGTGGAAGATTGATGTTGTAGAGGAAGTTGTAGTGGGAGTGATTGAGGTTGTGGAAGTTGAGGTAGTTGGAGTTGTGGAGGTTGTAGAAGTTGTGGCTGAAGTTGTAGAGGTGGGAGAGGTTGTGGAAGTTGTGGAGTTGTTGTAGAGGTTGAAGTTGTTGTGGAGTTGTGGATGTTGAAGAGCTTGAAGTTGTAGTGGAAGTTGAAGAAGTTGTAGTGGGAGTTGTGGGGTAGTAGAGGTTGAAGTTGTAGTGGGAGTTGTAGAGGTTGAAGTTTGTGGGAGTCGTGGAGTAGTAGAAGTTGAAGTTGAGTGGGAGTAGAGGTTGTAGTCGTGGAGGTGGGAGTTGTGGGGGTTTGGAGGTTGAAGAACTTGAAGTTGTAGTGGAAGATGTAGAGGTTGAAGTTGTAGTGGGAGTTGTGGAGGTTGTAGAAGTTGTTGTGGTGGGAGTTGTTGGTTGTAGTGGGAGTTGAAGTTGAAGTTGTAGTGGGAGTTGTGGAAGTTGTGGATGTTGAAGTTGTAGTGGAGTTGTAGAGGTTGAAGTTGAGGTGGAAGTTGTAGATGTTGAGGTTGTAGTGGGAGTTGTGGAAGTTGTAGAAGTTGAAGTTGTGGAGGTAGTAGAGGTTGAAGTTGTAGTGGGAGTTGTGGAGGTTGTAGAAGTAGAGGTTGTAGTTGGAGTTGTAGAAGTTGAAGTTGTAGTGGGGTTGTGGAGGTTGTAGAAGTTGAAGTTGTAGTAGGAGATGTGGAGGTTGAAGTTGTAGTGGAACTTGTAGATGTTGAAGTTGTAGAGGTTGAAGTTGTAGTAGGCGTTGTGGAGGTTGATGTTGTGGTAGGAGTTGTAGAAGTTGAGGTTGAAGTTGTGGTGGGGTTGTTGAAGTGGTTGAAGCTGTTGTCGTAGTTGACGTGCCCGGCGTTGTAGTTGAAGACGTTGTGCTGAAGTTTAAAAGAAGTTGAAAGAATGATTTAGATCAGCATTTAATATCAAGCACCTGATTTATAACATATGCTCACTTTAGTTGTATTATTTTCCTGGTCTATCTTTGATTTTCTTCTGCGTATTTAGGGAAGTTACCTGGTGCATCTAGGGTCCTCGACGAAGGTGATATCTGCCGACCATCCCGTCTTGAAATTCGTCGTTGCTGTCTTGAAATAGATGACCATTTGATTACCTGTGGAAGTGAAGCTGTCGCCACTTGATATTTCCTGTCCGCAGTACCTGCGTGTGTGCGAAAAAGATTGGCATTCTGTTTTCCTTGATTTAATTGTAAGTAGGCAATTAGTGTTAAAGGAGGGAAAGGTGTGAGGACCTAAGACACTTACAGGTGTGCCTGGATGAGGGAAAGGTTTTCAATAAATGAGAGACGTGGAAATAACTGTACCTTTATGGAGAAAAATAACAGAAGTATTTGTGATGAAAAATATATGACTGACCACGATATTCACATCCACAAGACTGATTTCTAATAAGAAAAAAAGGAAGCCTATACACAAACAAGGGCCTAGCGAGGTTTGAATGAAGTTACATGTGAATACACAAATCAGCAAGGAAACTACTTACCACGTGCCATCAAGCATGTTGTCAGTTCAATTTCCAAGCCATCATACCAGCACATACTTGCTGTTTCTGACTCCCGTATGTAATGAGCAGTTCTCCAGTAGACGTCGAAAGCTGTGAATGTGGCTACGACGTTATTGCACTCGGGCGCTTGGATCCATTTGGTGAATTTCAGTCCTGAAATAAGTTAGTCTGTTTGTAGAGACCTGGTATAAACGACACAGTCACTTGATCCCACTGTAGCAATAGATGCAAACCAACTTACAATGTAAGCACACCACGGGTGTCATAATCAAACAACCAACAACAAAAGCAACTGTGACATCTCCAAGGTTGGCATTTCTTACAATTGTCTCCATGATGATACTTACCAGATTGATAATAGCTTGGGTGATTTGGTGAAGTAATGGTACCTTCTGTGTTTATGAGTTCCGTGTAGGGTGATAAAATGGCATCTGCAAGAATACAAAGGCTATATGTTACTCTCCGTGTACGGGGTCAGTGTCCATGTGCAGTATAATTTCCTTTCATTCATCCATATTGTCTTGTTTATATTTTCCTCTAATTTCCAGTGAACGCTGATAAAATCTTTATCATTATCATTCAATAAGAAATTGATCAATCACAGTCATAGTAATCTAACATTGCTCCTTTTGACTTGGGGTTTCCGACTTTTACTATAATGCCCCAGACTTACCATTGTAAGGTGTAGTCACTGTCTCGCAGTTGGTACCAGAAGTACCGTCAGGACATACGCAGGTGCAGGTTGTGGAGAGATAGCCATTGTTCAGGCAAGTGTCGCTGGAACATTGCGAGGATGCTATAAGCTTGGCAGAACATCCATACATTTTGTTAGCAAGGAGCTTGTCCATGTGGGATAGGCCGTTCTGTTGTCCCAAGAAGCCCTTGATACAAAGGGTTCAGAGTTGCAATTGTTATGTGCCCGTTCAGAGCAAAGACCTGCAAAATGGTATCCTGTCATCGTATATCCGAAGAATGTTTTTATGAGTGATGGTCTGACTTTAGATCAAAGACAGAGTACAAGTTATGTTCTGTATTTCCAGATAGTTCAGACTTCATACCTTTGTTTTATAGATGATGATTCATACGTGAATGTCTCAAGGCTAAATCTACAACACTTATCTGACTTAGTTTCTTCATATGAGTTACAGATTTATTTCAGTAAAGTAGTAGATGAATAACTCAAGTAAAAAAAACACTGCAATAACCAAACACATCTTCCTCCAGATGTTTCCCCAAAGAATTCTTTCTCTCAGATGTTTTGAGCATTATACTCTGTGTGATATCTCAAATCCCACAAATAGAAAAGAATTTGTTTTTCTCCTCGTTCTCTTGCATCATACAACCTCTCATTTAACTGCAGTACTCCCAATTTATTCATTTACAGACTTAGTACTTAACTTCCATTTCTACGCGACCAAAATTTAATTAGACATACTGTTCGAATTGTTGCACAAAAAATTGATATCTATCAACCAAATCACGAGTGCTGTATTTGATATGTTACTCTTAGGGTATATCAGCACTACAGTTAAACATGCCATAAACATACATTTTGCAACTTACCTCACACACTCCACAAACAGGTTGAATACAAGTCACGACTTATTGGTAGTCCAAAGCAATGCTTTATACGACTGCACAGTATTTGCCAAAGGTTTGTTCTTGACTTCTGGTCATTGACTTGTTTTCAACCTGTTTTTGTAATATGTATGTAATAAGTTGCTGACTTGCATTTAAAAAGTGTTGTTATTCTAGTGCTGATGCACCCAAACGCTTCCCGATGTCATTTTCAAGTCATGTAATACAGTACTGGATCATTGTCAGCCCTATCCTCATGTGATGAATTACCAGTGAGACCCTTCACTCTAACTTAAATTCAGAACTTTACATCCTGTGGTTCCTTGATGACAATCTCACCCTCTCATGGTTGTGCATGATGGAACTGTAATCATAAGGGACACCATAACTATTGTCGGACTCTTTGAAGAAATTGCTGAGCTTCTCTGGAAGGGCGTTGTCAGTGTTAATGTGGACGTAGGTATCCCTGTCTGACCTTGTCTCTTCATGCCACATGCCGATGGCGTGGCCGATCTCTATAACAAGCTCGCCAAACTGTTGAGTGTGGGATTAGTGCATGAAATATATATTATCCAAGAACATAATAATTGTGTGCATTGCATCCTAAAAGTTCAAAGAGCGCTCTGGAATTAAAAATCAGAAGCCTTTCCATTCCCTGATCTAAAAACTTTACTGATCAGAGTTCCTGTGGATGATGCTTTTGAAGGACCAAATTGCGATGACATGATTGTTAGTACTTATTTAAGGCTTAAATTGCTGTGACATAATTATTTGTACTTGTATTTTTAATTTGGGAAATAGGATATAATACTTGATGCATTCAAGTTTGGTACATTCACTACTACATCAGAAGTGTTTACTGGGAGTTATCAAGCCATTTCATTCCATCCAGAGCAACACTGACAAGTATTCTACTACTTACATGTTCCTCGCAAAGTTCCGTTAGGTAAACGGACTGCGCCGAAGAACCAGTCATGCCGACGTAGGAACTGCAATTCTCAGAGTTCCTTTCAAATGCCAGGTGTGGACCACTGTAGGTGGTAGGAACTTCTTCAAATATCAGGCACGTATTCTCTTCCCAGTGGGCTGGCATCCCAGACAGCCTCACGATTAACGTAACCTGAATGAATAAACCTGCCGTTACTGCAGAAGTCAGTTAGTATGGGAGAAAGAAGGCATTTTTTAGACAACAGATTTTCAATAAAATGACCTAATGAATCTTACCTCAGATACTGACATGAATATCGTGTCTGTCACTTAGAAGTTGAGTAAGGTAACAGGCATGCTTTCGACATAAGATTCAACTGGTTACTGTAAGGAACTGCATTACACCTGGAGCCAGTTGATTATCAGAGCAGCTCAGCTGTTGTTGCCATAAACACTGACATGCATATGGTGCCTGTTTGGTTGTCAGGAGGAATGCCACTGCCTAACACCCATGTCACCTAGTTTTAAATTCCAAGACACACTGTCTGCTATTCCCTCAACCAGCTCTTGAACCATGTTCCTCAGTCATGGAGTATTCTACCCAATCCTGATATGGTTGATGAGTGACCACTGAAATCTGATGCAATACTCATGCCAAAATCACTAGTCTTTATCAACTGGACCTGAAGTTTTTCTGAGTTTTTGCAAGATCGTATTTTAGCATAGAAAAAAAAAACACGGCCTCAACAGCTATGTGAACCTAATCTAAGTAACCACATTGAGTCTCTCGAGTTTCTAGACAAGCGTTGTCCAGAAAACCCACGAAGCCAAACTTTGTAAATGAAATGAAGGAACTGTCCCTCCACGCCAAGATTCGAACTCGGGTCGAGAAGGTTCAGCAACAGCAGCAGCAGTCCAGCAGCAAGCAAGTCACCCCACCCTGTGACATATTTAACTTACCATCCGTGAAGGTGTAAGGGACGCGTGAAACCCGCCGCTGTCGGGCCAATATACTGCCAGATCCGCACTGGCCTTCCTCGACTCCTCCCGAGAACAGAGCCGCCTCCTGCCATCGAGTCAGGATGACGTCCTCCTCTTCGATGTACCTCTCCTCCGGGAAGACCTGCACGGAGGAGGATGAGACCAAGAGACAGGATTCAGTTAACATTAAAAAAAAAAAAAACTCCCTTTTCCAAGAAGCTGGGACAGTGAAATAGGGCGGGAAGTACAGATGAAAAAAAAAAAAAGTATCTCTCTTTTACAAGAGGCCGGGGATTGTGAGACGTGTAACAGAGAGCAGATTATATGATATGATATTAAAGGTGCTTGGTTATGATATGTAATTAATTGAAATGCTTCTTTCTGATTCAGTTTAGCACCCGTAAAGGCTGTTGTGCAAGCTGCAAAATGCTCGTTGAGAAAAGACACGAAGGAATGACTAGATAAAATCAAACTGGGACAGTGTCCTTATTGGAAACAATAAAGAAATATTGATTTGATGAAGATTACACACCGCGAATTACCTTCAAAAAGGAGTTAGATTCTGCACCTGAATGGAGAGAAAATGCATTGTTTTACGAATGGGGAGGCAATGCATAGGTGTACGGAGCCGGACAACCATGGAATCGTTGTAGAAAGGTTTTGTGAATGGAACATGAAAGAATGAATGAACATTTCTCGAGTTAATTGTAGTTTGGGTGTTATTCTTTTGGGAGAATGTCACTTGTTACAACTTCATTCTGTTTTTCTTTTCATTCTTATTCCTTTTACTCTCAACTGTTCTTTTTCTTTGTTCCTCTGATTCTTAGCTGGTTCTTTTCCCGTTTTGGGTCCTTTTTATCAGCGCTCAACAGTTGTTTCCCAAAATTATAGTTGTGCAAAAGAACATTAATACTTTTCTTGGAGTCTTCAATAAAATACATGACTCTAATTTATATATTCATATTAATATATATATATACATTTATGCAATTATATATTTAAGAATTATATGTATACTTTTTTCAAAAAGGTAAAACGAGGCTTCAGGAAATTCGACAAGGTCATACTACGTATACTTCAGTTTTGTATTAACATTTGGGCATCTGAATCCGACATAAACAATGTCAGATCCTTCAAGGTCTTCCATTTGTATCCTACAAGTTTAGTCAAGACGTTAAATGAATTTTTCCAGGTCTGCATAATCAGTAAAATGGTGAAGAGGCTAATTTAGATTTTTTATTTATTTCCAGGAAGAGTGATCAAATGGAACTCAGAGTCTGTCATCCCTGTCTTCATATTAAAAGCTACTTACCGGATTTATCTTCGGAACAGCAGCTTTCTCATCTCGGAATTCGAAAGCCTGACAAAAGAGAGATAAAAAAATGTATTTTCATAATTAAATTATCATTGATTCATTCGCTTTGACTGTGAACTGTTCTTGGGTAACAGTGGTTCAGGTTCATTTACATAGACTCTGAACCGTTCTTTGATCAACAGTTCCTAATTAAATTGTGAACCTTTCTTAAGCAACAGTGGTTCACCTACTCTCACTATGAACCTTCTATAATCAAGAGGGGTTCAGGAACTTACCGTGAACCAGTTTCTATCAGCTGTCACTGTGAACTGTTTACAACCAGTAATGAATCGTCTTATTGAGATTCTGAAGCAATGCATTCATTCGTATGTTGGTGTCTCAGCCTTCACGATCTGTATAAAAATGTTCAGTATCTGCACAGGTATCCAAGTACTACCTCCAGTCTCTTCTCGCTAATATTAACATACCTGACGCATTCCTTCATCGATAATAATAATGATTAAATTTAAAACAGGGCACTTAGCATTAAAATAAGCATAATTATTCTGACTGGCTCTGACGATTTGTGGCGAAATTTACTTGAAATTGAAATGAGTCTCACAGAGAGATTTCGGTCTACTTTTCCGCTTCCATTTTTTTTTTTTTAGTTTTCTATAAAAGGAAACTATTGTGCCAGCTTTGTCCGTCCGTCCGCACATTTTTCTGTCCTCACATTTTCTGTCCGCACTTTTTTTCTGTCCGCCCTCAGATCTTAAAAACTACTGAGGCTAGAGGGCTGCAAATTGGTACGTTGATCATCCACCCTCCAATCATCAAACATACCAAATTGCAGCCATCTAGCCTCAGTAGTTTTCATTTTATTTGAGGTTAAAGTTAACCATAATCGTGCATCTGGCAACGATATAGGATAGGCCACCACAGGGCCATGGTTAGAGTTTCATGGTCCGCGGCTCATACAGCATTATGCCGAGATCAGCGAAAAAATAAATCTATTTTCGGTGACCTTGAGTATACGCTGGACAGAAAACTCAATTGCGCCGAAGTAACTTCGGCGCGTTTTACTTTGAATCATTCAGGCATCGGCTAGAGAAGGGCATTGGGTTGCCCTCCCATCGGCCTTCGCCCTCAAGAAATTATTGAAAATGTTTTGGCAATTTACAGAGGACTGGATTGTGAATGCTTACTTTATTCATAGTGTTTTGTGTGATTTATATATTTTGTTTTATTTGATTTTATTTAATATTCTGTAGGAAAAAAATGTGTTCTACTTTGTTTGCTCTGAATGAGAACCATTGAGAATAAACACGTATGTGTAGTGTATAGATGTTTATGTGTATGTTAACATAAACATATAAATATACATAGATAAATAATGCACACATATATACAGTACATATATACATATATATGTACACGCATATACATAATGTGTATGTACGTTTGTATGTTTAATAAACATACACACAAACATCTACAAACTCTCTACGCGTATATTTGTGGGGCGAAAAACGTAACTACATAACTAGATTACAGTCGAAGACAGCAATCTGCATATTCATACGCGCTATAGATCAAAGGAACTATATTTCTGTCATTCCCAACTCTCCACTTCGTACCAGGCGTCACCTGTGACAACTTGGATTATCATAATGGTCATAAATCTCATTTTTTCTCGTTAAATTTTATATTTTTCAGAGAGTCGACATCCAGTCGAAAAGAAAGATTTCGATGGTGTCAAAAAAAAAAAAAAAAAATTATTTCCTTTGAATTCCTTATGCGGACTTCATCACTGACACACTCTTTCTCTCTCTCTCTCTCTCTCTCTCTCTCTCTCTCTCTCTCTCTCTCTCTCTCTCTCTCATGGTCAGGTGTTTGGCTGAATTTCTACTGCGTGCCTTTGCTTAAGCTTAACTAATGAAAACTCACAGCGAACATTTGTTACTATCTCTCTCTCTCTCTCTCTCTCTCTCTCTCTCTCTCTCTCTCTCTCTCTCTCTCTCTCTCTCTCTCTCTAAACAGGGTTCACATGGATATATCTGCACCTACGCGAATTAGTTTATATGCAAATAATCCCCCGTAATTATATGCAAATTTAATTTGGTAATTTTTGCATGTAAATTGACATTTAAGAAGAAGCTCTTAAGTACACTTGGCCCTATAAAAATTTGCATTTCATTAATGTTTCAAATCTCCCTGGATGGCCGCCTCCCCAACTCGAAAATAACACCCTCCTTTTTAGGGGGCCGGGGTAAGATCTTCAAAAAAATGAATTCTCCCGTTCCTCATAGCAAGTTCGAAAAAGCTTTTCATATTGGCCAGAAACTTATATAAACGATTTGTATATTTGCAGAGTCTGTCAGTCATTGTCTGCAGGGACTTCGTTACGGGGCTCCTCCACCCCGTAGGGGCGGGGTAGCGCCACCAGCGTGCCTTCGACCCCTAGCTGCAACCCCTTTCGTTCCTTTTACTGTACCTCCTTTCATATTCTCTTTCTTCCATCTTACTTTCCTCAACCCTCTCCTAACAGTTGATTCATAGTGCAACTGCTTTGAGGTTTTCCTCCTGTTACACCTTTCAAACTTTTCCTGTCAATTTCCGTTTCAGCGCTGAATGACCTCACTGGTCCCAGTGCTTGGCCTTTGGCCTAAATTCTATATTCAGTTCAATTCAGCGGTCTTCTCCAGAGGCAAGAGCCCGTGCTGGCATAAGGCCAGGTCTGTCAGACCCCGATGTTAGGATATCTGCTATAGTCAAGTTTCAGTCACTTTCAGACAGTTTGTAAGATCTTGAGGTCTGTGCAGATACTTATCTGTTGATTTAGTGAAAAAAGTGGTGTTTAATTCTATAAGGATATTCATTTAATTTTCATGTTTTTTTGTCGGTAAATTTAAAATGATTCTACAACCCGGAGATTTCTTTAGCCATTCATTGAATTAGAATTTGAACATCTAAAACTCCAGGACAATGGATACAACAATGTGATACATACTTTTTTAAATGGCGACAGTAATTTTTTTATTAACTTAAATCTTCATAATCATGAGACAGAATTATTGTGAGATATCTTTGGTTGTTATTCCTGTGATTATAGGGTTTAAGATGTCAGACGCACAATTCGCAGTGGAAAAAATAATGGATGTGATGAATCGGTATTTTCGCAGAGTCTGAGATGTGGAATCTTTAGAGTGCGTAGTTACTTTGATTAGGTCGAGTGAGTTCAAGTGTAAGAACCATATTCCACGAGGCCTTGATGCTTTGGGAAACAGCATCCTTTGAGCCATGAAGGATCTAGGTTTGAGATTTTATGAGACTATCTATACTTAAGTTTGAGAATATGTGTGACCATCTATACTTAAGGTTGGGAATATATGAGACTATCTACACTTTTTGTAGCCACGGAAGTTTTCCTAAGGGGTTGAAGTGGGGTTCAGCTCTAAGAACCTCTTAAACCCCAGAGGATTTGTCCCTGAAGGTTGAGTCACTGGAAGGTTGAGACCTGGAACCTTATTTCTGTGGAGTTGAATCGTAGGAGGAGGGTCTGACGTCATTTTGATCAATTAAAATTAGATTCTAGTTGTTAAAATACTAATACTCAGTCATTTTTCCAGGTTCCAAGTTTAGCATTAACTGGATCTTTTTTTTTTTTAGCATCCAGTTTCATGCTTTAAATCGTTTTCTGACTCATATAAAACTCTCAAAAGAGCAGTTCATATTCTACGTGATTCGCTCTTTGGTGATAATATTTATTGTACAGAGTCTACAGAGTTTTAACCAAGGCCCATTTCTGGCATAGAAGTCCTCTACTTCATCTCTACTGAGAACTATATTCTTCGGGCTGCTAATTTTCGCAAATGCCCTTGTCAGCTGCTAAGATTATCCCTCTTCTATACATCTTCTGCCTTGTATTTATTCACCTGACCAGAGTCTACAGAATTTTAACCAAGGGCCATTTCTGGCGCAGAAGAAGATCGTCCTCTGTAAGAATTAGAATATTCCTCAGGCTGCTAATTTTTGCAGATGTCCTTGACAGCTGCTGAGATTATCTTCTGCCTTGTATTTATTTACCTGAACAGAGTCTACAGAATTTTAACCAAGGCCCATTTCTGGCACAGAAGAAGATCTCTGTCTCATCCTCTGTAAGAGCTAGAATATTCCTCAGGCTGCTAATTTTTTGCAGATGCCCTTGACAGCAGCTAGAAGGTAGCCCTCCTTACACCATACGCCTGTACGCATCTTCAACCTTGTTTTATTTACCTGGACAGAGGCTGGAAGGATGGCCGCCGCCGTCGCTAGCAGGAGGCGAAGAACCAACGAACGACAGACCCAGGAAATCGCCATGGCGGTCGACTATCCTGACGTCTGACTGTCGGACCACAGCAGCGATACTGACGGTGATCGGGCGGAATGAGGCTCTTCGTTTCATCCTAATAAAACATATGTTCTGTGTGGTATAGGGCGGGCGGTTGGCCGGGGGCGGGGGTTGGGGCTTTTCACATATGCATGTGGGCAGTATGGCGCACATACACATGTGTATGTAGATGGGAGAGGTCGTTTTGTAAATGGATTAATAGATTAATTAGATGTCGATCATTTTTTGCGATGATATGATTAGAATGTCGGGTTTACTTAATGGATGTCACTGTACTCTAGGCCTCCAACATAAAACTACATACTAATTAAGGCTTCCAACATAAAACTACATACTAATTAAGGCTTCCAACATAAAACTACATACTAATTAAGGCTTCCAACATAAAACTACATACTAATTAAGGCTTCCAACATAAAACGACATACTAATTAAGGCTTCCAACACAAAACTACGTACTAATTAAGACTTCCAACATAAAACTACATACTAATTAAGGCTTCCAACATAAAACTACTTCCCCGTAGGGGGTAGCGCCACCAGCGCACCTCATGCGGTGCACTGTAAGCATTACTTAAGGTTCTTTGCAGCGTGCCTTCCTTAGGCCCCTAGCTGCGACCCCTTTTACTGTACCTCCTTTCATATTCCCTCTTCCATCTTATTTTCCTTAACCCTCTCCTGACAATTGATTCACAGTGCAACTGGGCGGTTTTCCTCCTGTTACACCTTTCAGACCTTTTACTTTCAATTTCCGTTTCAGCGCTGAATGAGCTCATAGGTCCCAGTGCTTGGCCTTTGGCCTAAATTCTATATTCAATTCAATTCAATTTTATATTCATAAAACTACTTACTAATTAAGGCTTCTAAAATGAAGCTATCTACTTAATTATCTACAGTAAAGTTTAATAACCGCCTGCAGTAAGGAAGAGATATTAATATCTTTCTATGTTCAATTCAATTCAATTCAGTTTTATATTCATAAAACTACTTACTAATTAAGGCTTCTAAAATGAAACTATCTACTTAATTATCTACAGTAAAGTTTAATAACCGTCTGCAGTAAGGAAGAGATATTAATATCTTTCTATGTTCAATTCAATTCAATTCAATTTTATATTCATAAAACTACTTACTAATTAAGGCTTCTAAAATGAAACTATCTACTTAATTATCTACAATAAAGTTTTAATAACTGTCTGCAGTAAGGAAGGGATATTAATATCACTATGTTCAATTCAATTCAATTCAATTTTATATTCATAAAACTACTTACTAATTAAGGCTTCTGAAATGAAGCTATATTATCTACAGTAAAGTTTAATAACAACTGTCTCATAACGAAGAGATATCACTATCCAAAACAGCTCTCCATATTTAATCAGATTCAGATTTAATTATGTGTCTTTTCAACGGAACGCCAAATGAAGCGAATATACATATATTTGCCAGTTTGAGAGAGGCTGTAATACTGTAAATTCGTCGTCATCTCTTTGGGCGCGTGAGATGGAAGTCTTAAGTCGTTCTACGGAGTTTGTGGAGCAATTCTGATTGCTCACAAACTCTCCTACATCTACTTTGCATTTTCCTCAGAGAGTGAGGAAAAATGGGTAGGAAAACTCGATTGAAAAGCAAATGATAAATGGAGTATTGAAAGGTATATATGTGCGCGTGTGTATGTGCATATATATATATATATATATATATGTATATATATATATATATATATATATATGTGTGTGTAATGTATGTATATATATATATATATATATATATATATATATATATATATATATATTATCTGTATATATATATTTTTTTTTATTTAGTATTGGTAGCCAGCCCTTAAGAGTCGAGTGCTTCAACCAGACGACCTCGTTAAACTGCCTAATAATAATATTAATAATAATAATAATTATAATAATAATTGACATTTTTCAAATCAGTTGTCTGGATACAATCTTTCTGTTTTTTTTTTTTCTTTTCAGGTACGTGATGCACCAAGTCCCATCTCCAGTCCCCCGGGTGACACCTGCCTCAGCGAATCACTTTTTTTTCAAAGCACTTGAAGAACAATTATTCATTTCTGAAGAATCCAATACAAGAGTAATTCCCCATGGTGAGTACTGTGCTTTGGACATGTTAAAAACACCATTTTTAGTTTTCTGTAAAAGGAAACTATTACGCCGGATTTGTCTGTCCGTCCGCACTTTATTCTGTCCGCCCTCAGATCTTAAAAACTACTGAGGCTAGAGGGCTGCAAATTGGCATGTTGGTCACCCATCCTCCAATCATCAAACATACCAAATTGCAACCCTCTAGCCTCAGTGGTTTTGATTTTATTTAAGGTTAAAGTTAGCCATAATCGTGCTTATGGCAACGATATAGGATAGGCCACCACCGGGCCATAGTTAAAGTTTCGGTGGCCTTGATTATACGCTGTAGCGGCCTGTTAAGGGAGAACTTTTGATAGATCTATCTTTAAGATAATATTGGCAGAAGAAAGATAGGGGCTGCTAAGAGAGAAGATATACCTATCTTTAAGATAATATTGGCAGAGGAAAGATAGAGGCTACTAAGAGAGAACTTCCGATATACCTATCTTTAAGATAATATTGGCAGGAAAAGATGCAGACCTTTAAGAGGGAACTTCCGATAGATCTATCTTCAAGATAATGATAGCAGAGGAAAGATAGAGGCTGTCAAGAGAGAACTGTCGACAGACCTATCTTTAAGATAACGTTTGTATCAGCAGCGATGTCTCGAGAGGAACTCCTGGATTCTCAGAGAAGAAGGAAACAATCGAGTTTTCTGTACAGCGTATAATCAAGGCCACCGAAAACAGATCTGTCTTTCGGTGGTCTCGGTATGATGCTGTATGAGCTGCGGCCCATGAAACTTTAACCACGGACGGGCTGGTGGTGGCCTGGCCTACATCGTTGCCAGAAGCACGATTATGGCTAACTTTAACCTTAAATCAAATTAAAAATCTGCTGAGGCTAGAGGGCTGCAATTTGGTATGTTTGATGATTGGAGAGTGGATGATCAACATGCCAATTTGCAGCCCTCTAGCCTCAGTAGTTTTTAGGATCTGAGGGCGGACAGAAAAAGTGCGGACAGAAAAAGTGCGGACAGGAAAAGTGCGGACAGAAAAAGTGTGGACAGAAAAAGTGCAGACAGAGTAAAGTGCGGACGGACAGACAAAGCCGGCACAATAGTTTTATTTCAC
>NC_089741.1:34547003-34563502 GCF_040412425.1 Macrobrachium rosenbergii
GATTCTGCCCCACGCGTTTGTAAGAAGAGTTCTTGTTATTCCCTGTAGGGGGGTATAGCGCCGTCTGCGCACCGGCATTGCTCGAGGTCCTTTGCAGAGTCCCTCCCTTATGCCCATAGCTGCAACCCCTTTCATTCCTTTTACTGTACCTCCGCTCATATTCTTTCCTCCGTCTTACTTTCCTCAATCCTCTCCTAGCAGCAAAAGGTTTTCCCCCTGTTGCACCTTTCAAACCTTCTTGAGTCTCAGTTTCCCTTTCAGCGCTGAATGACCCCATAGATCCCAGCACTTGGCCTTAATTCTGTCTCCTATTCTAATCACAGTATTCCTTTTATTTATTTTTTTTAATAGTCTCTGTCGGTTGTCTAGAGTCCAGAGGTGCTCGCCAGGAGCACCCAACCTTGTTAAGGTTGAATGAACTTAATTTTTCCTATCTCTTGACATTTGTACCTATCCGTCTGTTACTGGTTATAATCAGGTCAAGAGGAGACCAGTTGGTCTTGAAACTAGTGAACTTTAAACGTTTTCAATAGATTTCCAAAACAGAACGGGATTCTAATTCATTCTTACAGCGCGGCAAGTGTGCGTGTTATGTTCATCTTGTTGAAATTCTCTTCAGAATTCAGGTTTTCTGGAGAAAGAACAGTTTCATGAATAAAAAACTAACGTGAATAAGGAAAGGAAGAGATATTGCCCAGTCAGCAGCAGCAGAAAATAAAACGGCTTGTGAGATGATCTAAAACTGAATTTACTGAGAGAATACTGAAGTTCTATACGAAACAGCAGGAAGAGTCTGACATCACAATACAGAAAAAAGTTTAGATCTAAGCGTCTAGGTTTGTTTTTATGTACTGTATAAGGCCAACTTAATCTGAAAATAGCAATACTAAAACTGAGAATTAAAAGGCACAGTAGTGTTAAAAATAATTTATGTACAGAGTTAAAAGCGAAAAGGAGAATTTCAGATACTAATACTTCCCATCCCTCATCAGTCCTACTAACTCGTTACAGGGTCGTCTTGTTTCAGTAACAAAATTAATATGAATCTAGCCTTTACAATGACGAAATGCTTTTTGACAAACCGTACAAAATACTTCAAATGTAAACATGATCGAAATTGAAGCCCATTTTTTAATATTGATGACCTTTTCTTAAGCAAAGTTAATATCAATGACCTTTTCTTAAGTGAAGTTAATATTGATGACCTTTCTCGTAAGTGAAGTTAATACTGTTGACCTTTTTCTTAAGTGAAGTTAATATTGATGACTTTTTTTAAGTGAAGTTAATATTGATGACCTTTTTCTTAAGTGAAGTTAATACTGTTGACCTTTTCTTAAGTGAAGTTAATATTGATGACCTTTTTCTTAAGTAAGTTAATGTTGATGGCCTTTTCTTAAGGGAAGTTAATACTGATGACCTTTTTTCTTAAGTGAAGTTAATAATGATGACCTTTTCCTAAGTGAAGTTAATAATGATGACCTTTTTCTTAAGTGAAGTTAATAATGATGACCTTTTTCAAGTGAAGTTAATACTGATGACCTTTTTCTTAGAGTGAAGTTTACTGATGACCTTTTTTCTTAAGTGAAGTTAATAATGATTACCTTTTTCTTAAGTGACTGATGACCTTTTTCTTAAGTGAATAATGATTACCTTTTCTTAAGTGAAGTTAATACTGATGACCTTTTCTTAAGGTTCTCCGCAGCGTCCCTACGGCCCCTAACTGCAACCCCATTCGTTCCTTTTACCGTTCTTCCTCTCATTTTCTCTTACTTCCATCTTTTTCTCCTCAACCCTCTCCTAACAGTTGATTCATAGTGCAACTGCTTTGAGGTTTTCCTCCTGTCACGCCTTTCAAAACCTTTGACGGATGGTCTCTCGTCTGTCACTTTTCCACAGGTTGTATTTCAACAGAGATCTTTCACATTCGCAGTTGATCCCTGATCCCCTTTATCTGCCGAGAGAGCGGCCAGATTAGCTGAACAGCAGAAGCACCAATATGGAGTAGGCTAAATGTTTTGCCTCGCTGTCGAACTTCTCCAAAGTTCCAGAGGTCTTTTATTCCTCCTCACACCAGTTCCAGAGGTCCTTTATTCCTTCTCACAACAGTTCCAGAGGTCCTTATTCCTCCTCACAACAGTTCCAGGGGTCATTTATTCCTCCTCACACCAGTTCCAGAGGTCCGTTATTCCTCCTCACACCAGTTCCAGAGGTCCTTTATTCCTCCTCACACCAGTTCCAGAGGTCCTTTATTCCTCCTCACACCAGTTCCAGAGGTCCTTTATTCCTCCTCACACCAGTTCCAGAGGTCTTTTATTCCTCCTCACACCAGTTCCGGAGGTCCTTTATTCCTCCTCACACCAGTTCCAGAGGTCCTTTATTCCTCCTCACACCAGTTCCAGAGGCCCTTTATTCCTCCTCACACCAGTTCCAGAGGTCCTTTATGCCTCCTCACACCAGTTCCAGAGGTCCTTTATTCCTCCTCACACCAGTTCCAGAGGTCCTTCATTCCTCCTCACACCAGTTCCAGAGGTCCTTTATTCCTCCTCACACCAGTTCCAGAGGTCCTTTATTCCTCCTCACACCAGTTCCAGAGGTCCTTTATTCCTCCTCACACCGCTGGAGGACTGTGGAACAGCCTCCCTACTGAGGATGTCGTGCAATTGGAACTTCTTCGGAAGTTCAGGCGAAGATACAACGCATTGCTACCTTAAGGCAATTCTCCTCGTATTTTACGATTTACCTACAATTTTATCTATTTATTATTTTGCCAATTAATTTTTCCTTTCTAATAACTGATCTCTTCTTTCTGTATTTCCCATTACCTTCTCTTACTCCATATGAATAGGGTACATCTGAATAGTAATGGTAATATTAAAAATAATAATAATAATAATAATAATAATTATAATAATATTATTATTATTATTATTATTATTATTATTATTATTATTATTATTACACAGACGTTTAGTAAACGTGAGAAAATAAAAACAAAAACAAAAATATTATACCACCCACAATATTCACAACCTCCAAAAAAAAAAATTATGACTGAAAATTTTGATTAAGTTTCTCTAAACTGAAGACGTCATCTTGATAATTACACAACAGATTGATTGCTCAGTTCCAGGTAAATGGTTTTTATCGCGAATGAAGTTAGTCAGTCAGTCATTCAGTCTGAACACACGTGTGTGTAAATCATTCATTTCGACTTCGCGGACATTTGGCGCCTCGCTGAGTTATTGGATTGGTGAACTCTGATGTACCCAGTAATTGCTTCAAGTGATTAGTTCATGGCGTTGTATTATATTATATATATTATATATATACAGTGTATGTATATATATTTTTATATATAGATATATATAGATATATACATTATGTATATACATATATATATGTACATATGTATATATACATTTATTTATTTATATACATAAATGTATATATATATATATATACACATCTCTGTCCATGTAGAGGAAGGTAGTGGCATCACAAGGTAGTACAGCATTAAGCGTCTGGTTTTCAGTGAGTATTTCAGGGATGAGGTTGCTAGCCCTTGCACTGCCTTCGTGGATGCCCAAGGGGCTTCTTTGTAAACAGCACTCAGCCTTTCCTGGTGGTCACCCATCCAGTTTCTGACCACACCAAACGGTATTTGAACCTCACAGATCAAATGACTACCATACTCTTTCGACTGAGAAGTCCTGGTTTGATTCCCTGGCAAGCTAGAATACTATAGTGATATTTCATTACAATCACATTTGTCTTCTGTGAGTTAGGGACCTGTTTGTTAGCTGAGGGTGGTGGGTCACATAGAGAGTGGTATAATGGCACAGAAGTCTGTAAATTGCTCATAAACCTTCCCCTCCTCCCACAAGTACTGTATCACCAAACCATCCTGCTAGAACAGAGAAACGCCTGTCAGGTTTTAACTGACACACAGGATCCCGTCCAGAGCAGATAGTACCTGTTTTTCCCTTTCCTGGCCTTAGTAGTTAATTATGGTTATTTAAAGAAGAGTTGTATGTCCTGATATACTGCGTCACGTGGGAATAAGGCAGATTTCATTTGAACTGAATAAGATTAAGGAAAATCAGATAGTCCCTGGGACAATAGCAAACTTAATCACAAGGAAGGACTCCTTGTGTAAAAGAGGGAATTGTTTGTTTATTATGCATCATTCCTGAAGGATTCCTTGTATGGAAGAGAGAATTGTGTATATATTATTATTATGCATTATTCCTGAAGGATTCTTTTTGTATGGAAGAGGGAATTGTGTGTTTATTATGCACCATTCCTGAAGGATTCCTTTGTATGGAAGAGGGAATTGTGTATTTATTATTATTATGCACCATTCCTGAAGGATTTCTTGTATAGAAGAGGAATTATGTGTTTACTATGCACCATTCCTGAAGGATTCCTTGTATGGAAGAGGGAATTGTGTGTTTATTATGCATTATTCCTGAAGGATTCCTTGTATGGAAGAGGGAATTGTGTGTTTATTATGCACCATTCCTGAAGGTTTCCTTGTATGGAAGAGGAAATTGTGTATTTATTATTATTATGCATCATTCCTGAAGGATTCCTTGTATGGAAGAGAGAATTGTGTGTTTATGCATAATTCCTGAAGGATTCCTTGTATGGAAGAGGGAATTGTGTATTTATTATGCATCATTTCTGAAGGATTCCTTGCATGGAAGAGGGAATTGTGTGTTTATTATTATGTATCATTCCTGAAGGATTCATTATATGGAAGAGAGAATTGTTATTATTATTATTATTATTATTATTATTATTATTATTATTATGCATCGTTCCTGAGGGATTCCTTGTATGGAAGAGGGAATTGTGTATGTATGTAGTATTATTATGCATCATTCCTGAAATGCACGTTTGACAGATTTTCTTAGTTCTAAACTGTCGAAGTCTAAGTCGTTGCTATTAAAGAAAAAAAAAAAAAAAAGGTGGGGGGTGGGTGTTGGTCAGCCTCGTCTGTAGAAAAATGAAATGCCTCGCCTGCAGCGCTGTAGATGAGGCAAAGTAGTTACCTCACATAGAATTTGTTCTTGACTGAATGATATCTCTTCCGCGGGTGGTCCTGGAGCCGAACAAAGAACCAGCGAACTGAAATCATCCCATTTTCGACATGTGGAAATGAAACGATCATAGCCTTGACATGTGGAACGCATTAAGCACCGCCAGTGACAGATGGCCACCGACGATTGAAGCATGAAATTGTTGAACATAATTCTTCCTGGTAATTAAAAAGTCTGACGCCATCGCTCACCCCAGTGTAGCATCAGGCTGGAAATTAGCATCAGGATGAAAATTATGCACGTGTGGAAATGGCCAACATTACGAAATATATATATATATTATTTTTTTAATTCGGTGAAGTCAAAATGTTTGAAACATCTGCTGCTGAGGTCGGCTAATGTCTTGAGTGTCCTCTCCGGCCGTTCGAAGGACCAGTCCAGCTTCGAGGGTCGTTGAGCAGTAGCAATAGAAGTAGGAGTAGCAGCAGCAGCAGTAGTAGTAGGCCGTCGCTCTCAAGATGGCGTCTTCTCACTCGCGTCGACTCCTGATTGCTTCTTCGTTGATCCTCGTTGCAACTGCTGTTCTGTCGGTAATGGAAGGTCGACTCGTTGATTGAGAAGTCTGTCTATTGCGCTATGAATGTAGTGGTCTTAATTTTAATATTGCTTACGGTGCATGCTATGAGTCTGTCATGTACGGGACGATCAGAGGAAAACAGCGAAATCTAACGATGGAAACAACGCATTTAAAATCTGATTTTTAGTGTAACGAAAGACTGATTAAATTAAGATATTGTTCATTGTCCCACTATCCAGATTGTGTACTCTCTTCCATAGTGACGACCTTTGCTGAGGCATACAATGCTCAAGATCTCAGAGAATAGTGAATTTATAGTTTGAAATATTATCACACCTCTGAAACTGGTTTATGGAGTTTTCTATATTCGATGGTGATAGTTTTTTAAAAAATCGAGTTTTTCCAATGATGATGATACAAAATTGCATTTCTTTTGATGGTGATGATACAAAAAATTGTGATTTTTTTTCCCCGTGATGTACAAAATTCAATATTCTTTCGATTGTCATAGTGTTGAAAATTCGGCTCTATGTTTTTGCTCGATAGTGATGGTTTACAAAATTTGGCCTTAGTTGATTGACTGATTGATTTGCCTACTTGTTTTCTTATTTATTTATCTATTCGATGGTGACTTCGTAAGTGTATTCAAATGAAAGGGGAAAATAATGCAAAAATACAAAGACAATCAAGCTGAAAGTGTACCCTGTGTGTGTGTGTGTGTGTGTGTGTGTGTGTGTGTGTGTGTGTGTGTGTACAATACCAAGCCTTCTGTCAGTACTTTATATTAACTCTGGCTGTTGCACTTTGCAATTAAACGTTTAAATAGTAAATCTTAATTGCAGCTTCCACCTACCATTTCTTTACGATGCGTAATAATTAGCACTACCTTTACGATCGATCTTTAGTCCCTCTGAATCACTACCATATGTGAATCTTTTTGAGCTGCCACAGAAGAACCTCCTAATTCATTCTGTAGAAGGAGGATTCATGTAACAGATTACCCTGTCTCAAGACGGCCTTGGCTAAGGGACCTCGGATTATACCAAGTACTGGTGAATACTGGCTGGTGATTTTGCTCTGCTTAAGTTTTCCCCTTTGGTTCAACAACCACGGTGTTCTAAAAGTGAAATCAAGACGAAAGGGAATTAAAGAACCACGGAGTTTCCGTTCTAGAGCTTCCTTTCTGCTCTGGAGTTTCCCTGAGAAGACAGAGCGCCTGGAAACAGCAGGGATCTCCTCGGCGGCAGAGCTAGTTCAGTCCATTCTTCTGCTCTACCCTTTGTTTGGTTTTATGTACAGCCCTCCGCAGGGATAATTCCCTCTCTTGGCGGGCCCTTGTGCGTTTTCAAAATGAGGTGCTTCTCATATTTTATAATTGTCTTCCAGTGTTTTCTCGTCAGTATCGTAGCTCCTGCAGAAGAGGAGAGTCTGCTGTGCCATGCTCTGCTGTGCTCTGAAACTATAGAGACAGAACAGAGTCAAAGCTCCTGATAACGGTTCCTCTTTCCTTTGAGAGTGTTTTATTCTCATGCAACGCAGAATACGAAAACTGAATCCAGAAAGACAGAACGTCAGTCAACCATCGAGACCTGACAGACCTGAGACAGATAGTTCCAATGTCATCTCTTTCCTCTGTGATATTCAGCCACAGAGTTGAAAAACCGAAAACACACACACAACAACCACAGATCTCTCCACCTTGGCTTAGTGCTTAGAAAAGGAAGAGAAGGGAATATTGAGTAGCAGAGAACTTATTTTGTCTGTTTCTTGAATGTCAGGACGTATTTGTAGAAAGCAAGGAGGATTGTGAGATTCTGGCGAGGGCTTCACTTAATGACAATATTCTCACTTTAGTGGGCCCCTGGAAAATAGAAATAAAAAAGGGGGCGGGGTGGATGTCGACGGAACAAAAGGTCGGCTCAGAGAGTAAAACTACGGAGCCAAACGTTTTGTAGGTGTAACTGCAAGCTGAGAAGAATCATACGCATTAGCAATATGTTTTGGGAAGCTAATCTCCCCCCCCCCCGTTTCTTCTAAATTGAAAGGTTATTTTTTCATTCATTTATTTATTTATTTTACTTTGACTATTTCAGGATCATGGAGCATCCGTGAAGACGAGCTCCCCTCGAGAGAAAAATCATCTTGGTAAAGTAAACGAGTAGAAAATGAGCCGAGGTTTCTTCGACGCAATCGAGTTTTCTGTTCATCGTATAATCAAGGCCACCGAAAATCGATCTATCTTCGGTGGTCTCGGTATAATGCTGTACATGAGCCGTGGCCCGTGCATCTTTAACCACGAGCCGGTGGTGGCTCGCCCTATATCGTTGCCAGATGCACGATTATGGCTAACTTTAACCTTAAATAAGATAGTACTGAGGCCAGAGGGCTGCAATTTTGGTATGTTTGATGATTGGAGGGGATGGTCAACATACCAATTTGCAGCCCTCTGCCTCAGTAGTTTTTAAGATCTGAGGGCGGACAGAAAGAAGTGCGGACTAAAAGATGCAAAAAATTTTTTTTTATTTTAAGTCAAATGAGATGACAGGACCATTAAAGTTGATTTGTATAGATATGTAATGAAGGCATTTAACATTCTCTACCTAATTTATGCACAGGGCCATGTTCATTTGTCAAGTAATTTGTAAAGTTTCATTTGAAGGGAGGTGTAATGATCATTACCGTAAGCGGTTCGTTCTAGAATTGGTTTTCAACCTGTGGGCCATGGGCAGTTCTGAAGGGGGGCGTGCCACAGACATCTTCAAAATAGTATTTAAAAAATGGAAAATCATTTACAGTAAATGCAGGTCAGTGTTTTCTTTCACAAATGAAAATGTATAACTAATAAAGTGTTCTATAAAGTGTTTTATATTAATTCTATTATCATAATTACACAGTTCTGAAGGGCAGTGGGCCATGAGTATCTAGGGATGCCAAAAATGGGCCATGGGTACAAAAAGATTGCAAACCACTATTCTAGAACGACTGTGACAGAACTGGTAGCTTCAAGAAATCGGTCTTGATAATCTCAGGCGTCATTAACAGATTGAATGAAGAGATGAGAATAATATTCATAGAAGATGATTTTGAGATTTTCCAAAGATTAGTTAGAATAATTTTTTATTTGGTATTATTTTCTGTTCACTTTTCCTTACAGCAACAAAAACACGGTGCTGTGGGTCGGCAGTATGTACCTGGAGCCATAAACGAGGTATGTAACACTCTCTCTCTCTCTCTCTGTCTTTGTACAGGATAAAATGCTGTCTTCGTACGGATTCTCTCTCTCTCTCTCTCTCTCTCTCTCTCTCTCTCTGTGTCAGGGTTGGTTATGCAGCTAAAACTCTCTCTCTCTCTCTCTCTCTCTCTCTCTCTCTCTCTCTCTCTCTCTCTCTCTCTCTCTCTGTCTTCATACGGAGATGCCTCACTCTTTCTCTTTCTGTGTGTGTCAGAGTTTGTTATTGCACACTTATACTATAACTCTCTCTCTCTCTCTCTCTCTCTCTGAGTGCCATTTAACTGATCAGTACTTGAGAACCGGTTCAAATTCCGAAAGCGCCGGAATCACTGCAGAGTAAGGAGTAAGTTTCTGAGGCGTAGGTGACCAATTATGTTCCCGTAACTTTCTGGTGTAACCCGGGAAGAGACGACAGTCGGCCAGATCGCGAGGTCACTGAAATATTTCAAGCCATGAGCGAGATCTGAACTCGGGACTGAATTGGGAGGTTCAAGATGACAAAATTGGGAGGTTCAGATGATACCACTCAGTTACTGTAACTGTACTGTAGACAAATCGAGTAGATTTGCCCCACCCCTCTGTGAATTTGTTTTTCTAAATTCACAGCACATTCCTAGATCTCTTTTTCAACATCAGGGAGAAAATGAAAGGAATGGAGTGATTTGAAATAGCCAGTTTGATTACATTGTAATGAAAGAAGTGAAATTCTGTTGAAAGTTTTTTTTTTATATATAAATGCCCAGTAGGAACCAAAAGAAATTGTTTTAGTGCTGTCAGTGCACTTCATGTGGTGCACTGTAGGCATTAATTGAGGTTCTTTGCGGCGTCCTTCCTTAGGCCCTTAGCTGCAACCTCCATTCATATTTACTTTCTTCCGTCTTACTTTCCTCAACCCTCCCTAACAATTGTTTCATAGTGCAACTGCTTTGAGGTTTTCCTCCTGTTACACCTTTCAGACCATTTCTGACCTTCTACTCTATTTACCTTTCAGCGCTGAATGGACCTATGAGGTCTCATAGGTCCCAGTGCTTGGTCTTTGGCCAGAATTCTACAGTCCACTCCATTTCATTGGTGGAAGAATAGTGGTTTGATGATTTGATTGTGTGCAAATCAGTGAATTGGCTTGATATTCAGGTTCTTTTAAACTAAGGCCAATGTGGATCCGTTTGCAGAGGACTTATTCAGTCAGTTCCCTTCTTGGAAAAAAAATATAAGACCCAATTGTTTAACACACACTAAACAACCGTCAGTAGCTTTCACAACTGAAAAGATTAAAGATTCGCTCACGGAGAACTGAACTGAATACAGAAATTGAGGCCAAAGGCCAAGCACTGGGACCAATGAGCTCATTCAGCTCTGAAACGGAAACTGACAGTAAAAGTTTGAAAGGTGTAACAGGAGGAAAACCTCAAAGCAGTTGCAACATGAATCAACTGTTAGGAGAGGGTTGAGGAAAGAGAACATGAAAGGAGGTACAGCAAAAGAAACGAATGAGGTTGCATGAGAAGATGATATACGAGGCGTAAATAACCCGTGGTCTGTTTTCAGTGTAGATGGAGATACAGTGATTACCCTTGTGATTCATGACTCGTAAATCACCGGGTTAATGAGGCGGCCCTCTTTCAAGGGTGTCTGTGAATGGCTCTTTCCACCTGCTCTCATTAATTTATCAGGGTATGTTAATCTTTAATCTCCAACTCTTTCAGGAGAGTTTCTATGATGGTGGACTAAGAGTGGCAGTTGTATATATATATATATATATATATATATATATATATATATATATATATATATATATATATATATATATATATATATATATATATATATATATATATATATATATATATATATATATATATTTATATATATATTATATATATATTTATATATATATATATATATATATATATATATATATATATATATATATATATATATATATATATATATATATATATATATATATATATATATATATATATTTATATACATATATATATATATATATATAACAGAATTAGATTATATATTAATATATATATTATATATATAAAGGACGGGCAATGGCGAATCTGATGTTAACTGAATGAAAGGACGAACGAATGAACGAATAAATGTGTGTGTGAAAATTGTAAATAGTAATAACAGAACAGTGTTGAGACCTTTATTTTTGTAAAATGATTTCAGCCTTTCGATCTCTTTGCCACCAGATATTGGAAGTATTCTGTCACGGTAATTACACAGTAGTGTTACACTATGAGAGGTTCATTTACAATCTCTTACAGTCTATTAGATAGATAGAGAGAAAGGTATATGCGTATAAGCTGTCCCCAACTCACACGTGTCGTTTGCAGACAAATTCATCCATACGTAATGTGCCCACCTCTCACGACTAGCCGATGGTCATTACCCAGATTATGTAAGACTCTTCAACCTTGAAAGCTTGGCGAGATGTATTCATCTAGGAGTCACTTAAAAGGCAAAATATTTTGCAACTTTCACTAACAATGATATTTCAAGTTGTAGGTTGACACAAGGGTACATCGCATAAGTTGAGTGAATCTAGAGTCATTAGAATTTTTTGGCCAGAAAGTATTAAGAAATATCCATAAAATCAATAAACGAACAAATGGGCTGAGTTCCCTTGAGCCTGGGGCAGTGGTACTGCTGTAACTGGTTGCCGGTTTTGGCTAAACCCCCTCACCGGCCTTCCCATCTTCCGCCCTCTTTGTGTAGTCAGTTACGGGCTGCTCTAGAAGCTAAAGACCTTGCCAACGTTGTCTAGCTTAATCTTAAACAACAACATTTAGCCAAGATTTCTAGTGGGAGTTGGGTTATGTACCCTTGTGTTCAACTGGAAGACTTGCCGGTAATGTAACTGGTTTGTGTGTGTTAAGCTCAGTTAGGTTTGTTAGGTTAGGCCATGTTAGGTTAGGGTCAGTCCCAAAATTCCTAAACCTTTGCAACTCACCTCACAGACCTTTCCTGAGGATGCGTATGTCGAAGAGGAAGACATCTTGCTTACAGAGAGCCAGATGGCAGGACTCCTGTTCACTAATGATATCATGGACAGGCAAGCCAGTTCCAGTCTAGCTAGTTACTGGCCTAGCAGTGGAGGCTTCCCTTATATTCCCTTCACCTTCTTAGATGGTAAGTCAGATTTTCTTACTGTGATGACAAATCAAATTCTTTCTCCTAGAGTGTTGGGTTCTCTGATTTTGTTGACAGATTGGATTTTTCTGTCAAAATGACAGGTTAGATCTCCTGTCTTAGATGAAAATGAGATTCTCTCTGTTAGAGGGCAAATACATGTTAGATTAAAGGGGGTTTAGGTGTCCTTACTTTATTCCAGGCTTCGTGGATCGCTCCAAAGTCTGGAATGCACCAGGTGTGGAGAGCGCCACCTGCCCCAACTTCGAAGAGGTTTCTCCATTCTACAGCGGTCCCCATTTGGAGTTCCAGATCAATGACGTCAACTGTAGTTCCTATGTGGGGATGACCAGCTCGGGGCAGCCCATATATATCACAAAAGTGTGCCAGAGCAATGTAAGTGGAAGATTAATCTCCTACCCATCATTAATCTTAGTCTGATATGTTGTCCAGCAGTTGAGGCCCTTTTTATGTGCTGTTTTTAATTTGTAGTTTTCTTGAATTACTAGTGCTGTGTCTTTCAGCAGGTGTGCCATTCGTTTTTCCTGCAGACTGTCTTGTAAGTTTTCATATCTCTACCATTACAATTGATAAAAATAGGTAGATGCCCCTTTCCCATTGCTAAATCTCTTTTGACACCAGCACATGTATGAGATCAGTCCTCAGTCCCTGGATTTCTCAGAGTGACGTAATTTGAGAACAATACAAAACAAAATATTAACGTGTGTCTCCCAGTGAGTTTTGATGACTGACTTTGCACAATGCATAACCTCTTTCAAATTCATTTTTCGATCTTGAGCCACTGCTGCTGAGTTGGTAAGCAAATCCAGTTGTAAATGTGGCAGTATTATTATGCAGGTATGCTCACATGTTTTGGATATCCTTAACAACAGAATGACAAATAAAGAAGTTTGTGAACACATACTGTACCCACATGCTCCACAGGAAAACTGCACAGATGCTGGGCATCTAAGAAAATCAGTAAAACATTACTTTGTTGTGAGCATCGTGTCTCCTAGTTACGGCGATCATATTGGTCAAAAATTGTAAAATTCAAATATCCGGTCCTGTTATACTTAGCTTTGCCTTCAGTTAGAGTACAGCCATTATTCTTCACGTGTTCTTTTTTGTCTTATGGAATAAAAGGTGTCATTACCATATGCTCCTGAAGGCACTGAAGAAATCTGAGAAGTACGAACGTTTAGCATGTCGCTTAATATGGATAAACCAACACACTTGCAGTGAGCAATGAGTAAACTTTTGGACCATTCCACAGATGGGATCCTTGTTGGTAGAGTTAGGCCACGCCATAGGACTTTGGCATGAGGAGACCAGGTCAGACAGGGATACCTACGTCCACATCAACACAGGCAACGTCCTCCCAGAGAAGGAACACACTTCTTCAAGGAAGCTGACAACAGCTACGGTGTGCCTTATGACTATAGCTCCATCATGCACAGCCATGAAAGGGTAGGTTATCGTTAAACCTACTGAGGTTGTAGACAGATTGCATTCCTGAATAGTTATGGAAGGGTATGCTGTTAAAATACAGATTCTGATATGTTCCATCATGTGTGGATGTATGTTGCTTGTTATATCCCAAGGAGAGCAGTTTGGGCCATTTTTCAGGCATTCTACATTCAGGAGAATGATGAAAATTTGTTTCCAGAGAAATGCATGAATAGGAAGCATTGCCATTTCACATTCACTGAATTATGAGCTCATATGTTTGTCTAAAATGTTAATGTTCATACGAAAACTAAAACCCGATGTTTACAAATGATACAGGAAACTGGATTTGAACCTTCTTCCTCAGGTCTACCAGCTGACAGGACACATCACCATAGCCACCCTAAATCCACTCTACCAGGGCCTCCTGGGACAGACAGTTCTGTCGCATATGGACAAACTGCTCGTCAACAGGATGTACGACTGTTCAGCCAAGCTGATAGCAGCTGGGACTGCACCAGTGACCGTGCTCTGAACAACGGTTACCTCGCCAGGACTGTTCATGCATCTGTCCAGATGGGACGTCTGGAACAAACTGCGAGACAGTCAATATTCCTTACAACAGTAAGTTTAGTGTATAAACTAGCAACAGCAAGTGCAAAAATGCGCCGACGTTTCTTTGGCGCAAGCAAGTTTTCTTAATAGCTGCTACAGCGTAAAAATCGAGGCCACCGAAAACAGATCTATCTTTTGGTGGTCTCGGTATAATGCTGTATGAGCTGCGGCCCATGAAACATTAACCACGGCCCGGTGGTGGCCCATCCTATATTGTTGCCAGAAGTCCAGTTATGGCTAACTTTAACTTTAAATCAAATAAAAACTACTGAGGCTAGAGGCTGCAATTTGGTATGTTTGATGATTGTCCCCACAGAGCCCCTTCACCAAATCCAGAACTTAAAATTATCCTGGAACAGTTTAGGGACACTGTGACGTCATCACGGGAAGAACGTTAATGAGGCCACTCTTTGAACCTTCCAGAGGCCATCCTCTCGCCCTACACGGAGGAGAGATCACCTCCCACGACCATCACCACGCCCAATTATCCTTCCAGGTATCCGGCAGGTAAGACCTTTGCCTTCCAGCAGAGGGTTTTGCTTCCGTCCCATCTTGAATGCCTCTGTCTGCGGGGACAGGCAAAAAGTCGTCAACTCAGTTACGGTAGGATATGAAAAGACAAAAGAATGAGGAGAGGATTAGAAAATGAGGAAAGATAGATGTATAAAAGAAAAAAGGATGATAAGGTCAGTCTTAATTAGAATCTGCGCTAGGATACATCTCAGAGAAGTCTTGCTGTTAAATAAGTAAAAGCTAGGTTGCATTTATTTAAGGTCATTTTTGACACAGGTCTCTCACTCCCCAGCCAGATGCCTCGTCAGCAATGTGTCTCATCCACTCTCCACACAATGCGCCACTCACCTTTTTCTTGCACGCCCTTTTAAATTAAAGTAACTGCCTGATAGTTACAAGTTAGTTGTAGCCCTTTATTTGCTGAGAGAAAGATTGACCTCGAAATATGGAATAGTTATCTATCACTTGAAGAAGAGATGTTACCAAATCTCAATGCCATCATACCATTACATGAAGTGTTATGCTAACTAAAAAGTCTGGTTCCTAAAAGATTCACCCAACAAAGTGTATCGCTCAAGTATCCCCACAAAATACATTAACAGTACATTTACAGCTTTAACCTAATGCCAGAATGGATTTTGCTTATGAGCCAAATCGAGAAGTAATATAAAAGTGGCCCTTGACACCTCAGGTCTGGAAGTTCAACAAGGGATCAGAGCTCTGAATGCCACAACGTGGTGGCGACGTTCTCAGCCTTGACATATACATGAGGACTCCCACTACATCACAGAGACGGAGACAATCGACATGTGCTGGTACGACGGCCTGGAGATCAGGACGGACAACATGCTCGACGGAACTTGGTAAGACACGACCCAAAATGTTGAAATGGACGCCAAAGTGGTGGTGTCCTCAGAGTGATCTCCTTGGTTTGAACTGGGCACGCAGGAACCTGGTTCCTCCTGCAACCTTATCCATTGATGGTGACAATGTGTGTTGATACATCCTAACTTAACCTAACTTTGGGCTCAGCGTCCTTTCTTGACAAGATTATTCTACAGGAATGACAACTGTACAGCTTTCCTCATGTGTCTAGGGCCTTCCATACTAATTGCTTTACTGTCTGACATCTTTATGACTTAACTGATCACTTTTCCCATCTTAGTTGAATAGGTTCCATGTCACCAACTATCTGTATTTCGGATTAATTTTTATATGGCATAAAAGTTTTTGTTTTGAATAAGCAGAGGAGATGAGCCCACGTTTTGGAACTTAATTTTTATACTGTCTCACGAGATTAAGACATAAATATGACGGATCTTCAACTTCAAAAATTCAAGCGGAGATGCAATGCATTTATGCCCTAATACAACTCTCTTGCATTTTAATAATTTGCTTACAATTTTATCTATTTATTTATTGACTGGTTATTTTTTTTTTTCTTTTTACTTAAGTGGTATCTTCTTTTATGTATTGCCCAGTACTATTTAGACCTTTTAATGAACACCTGTGGTGGGCTTGTTCCATATGAGTAGGGTTCATCATCTGAATAATAATAATAATAATAATAATAATAATAATAATAATAATAATAATAATAATAATAATAATAAAAACAATAGTAATAATAATGCAAGAAGCAAGTACGTATGGAAATACACCGATATGCCTGTGTGTGTGTGTGTGTATTGATGTACCTATGCAACTGTGAAAACACTTGAGTATTCTGATGTGGATCTTCCGTGGATTCAGGTTCTGCGGAACCGAAATCTCGAGCGGAGACACTTTCACCTCCGTCGGGAATGAGATGGTCCTATATTTCAAGTCGGTCTCGAGGTTCAAGACCGGATGGTCGGCGGCTATCACCTTCGTCGAGGAAGCGAATTGTCCCACCAGGTGAGATGATTGACTCTCTGGT
>NC_089741.1:34564002-34584004 GCF_040412425.1 Macrobrachium rosenbergii
TCATATGCATAGGCATAGACTCTCTTTTTTTTTAACTCTTTGCTCAAACGTCCAAAATTTCCAATCCAGGTGCGACCAGTGATCGGCTTCTCCCTTTAACGAATCGTTCGTTCTTTTTTTTTTTTTTTTATCTCATTCGTTACAACTCGGTTTCTCAAGTGTAAACTTTCGTCCAGCAAAAAAAAAATATATATATATGTTTTATGTAAGGCAATAACACCTCAGTCACTTATCATGTAGTTATCGAACTCGCTTTCGTAACACAGAAAGTGTTCGATGCTTATATATATATATATATATATATATATATATATATATATATATATATATATATATATATATATATATATATATATGTATAATTATATTATATATAATATATACTGTATATGTTATGCGGTGCATATTTTTATATATTATGCACATTGTACCACATATGAATGATATTTCTGTCTATATTGACTTTCACTTGATAGTAATACAGGGGACTCGGTAATATCTACAATGGTATCTGGTTTTAGGAGGGGTTAATGGATGCGCCGGGCACTATTTCTTTGTATTTATTCTTATATACTAACACTAGTTCATAGGCCAGCTATACTGGATAGAAATCTTATATGTCAGAGAGGAGATATATATACCTTAATATATATATATATATATATATATATATATATTTATTTTATTTATAATTATATATACATATAATATATACTGTATATACTGTATATATATACATTTTATGTGTATATATATATATATATATATATATATAGTATATACTGTTATATATATATATGTATATATATATATATATATATATATATATATATATATATATATATATATGTATTCTAGGAAAAAGTACCATAACTTATAAGAAAATTTATATTCCACGCAAATTTACAAAGCTATCTTTTTGTTTTATGTTATAAAACTCCCCAACAATTTTATCCCCCCCCTTTCTTAGGCTCCTAGCTGCTGCAACCCCTTTCATTCCTTTTACTGAACCTCCATTCATATTCTCTTTCTTCCATCTCACTTTCCTCGACCCTCTCCTGACAATTGATTCATAATGGAACTGCCTTGAGGTTTTCCTCCTGTTACGCCTTTCAGACCTTTCTACTCTCAGAGGTTTTCCTCCTGTTACGCCTTTCAGACCTTTCTACTCTCAGTTCCCCTTTCAGCGCTGAATGACCTCCTAGGTCCCAGCAGCTTGGTCTTCGGCCAAATTCTATATTCCGTTCCAAACGATTTTTATGACATGGCGGGACATGAGCTCCATAAAAGTGGGGTTATTATGACCCCCTGAAATAAATTAGGAATGGGTTTTATTGACAGTCAATAGATAGTGATAAATATTACATTAATTGTATCACGTTACGTAAAATCGAGGAGAGAGAGAGAGAGAGAGAGAGAGAGACTAATCTTATCAGCTTCACCAAATGCCGTCTAATATTACTTTATGTACCTTATATATACTGTATAATTATATATATATATATATATATATATATATATATATATATATATATATATATATATATATGTTTGAATATATATCATACATATATAGATATAGTATGAATATATTCATATTACACTGTATGTATTACAGTAAAGATGTTATATATATTACATGTATATTATATATATATATCATTTATATATATATATATATATATATATATGTATATATATGTATGTATATGTATGTATGTATGTACATGAGAGAGAGCGAGAGAGATTGACTGTTCTTATCAGTTTCGACAAAAAGCCGCACAATATAACGTTAGCCGTAACTACTCCAATCAAAGCTTTGACATAGGCCTGCCCAACATCGTACCTTCCAAAAACAGTCAAGACAATAATAAACCTGAAAGGAACTACGGTAATAGACACCTCCCAGTTCATTCATTCTCATTAGCAATTCTTGATTCGAAGGTCAGACCTCATCAGTTTAATTGCGGCAGTTCTGGAGATTGATATGGCGTTCTGTGCCATCAGTTACGTGATCAATCATTATGGGGAAGATTCGATTGATTGACCAGCGTGCCATGGCTCTTGAAAATGTCGATCATCTTGTTTAGATCTGAAGTATATTAACTTCACTTAAGAAAAAGGTCATCAGTGTTAACTTCACTTAAGAAAAAGGTCATCAATATTGACTTCACTTAAGGAAAAGGTCATCAATATTAACTTCACTTAAGAAAAAGGTCATCAATGTTAACTTCACTTAAGAAAAGGGGAAAAGGTCATCAATATTAACTTCAGTATTAACTTCACTTAAAAAAGATCATCAGTATTAACTTCACTTAAGAAAAAGGTCATCAGTGTTAACTTCACTTGAAAAAGGTCATCAATATTAACTTCACCAAGAAAAAGGTCATCAATATTAACTTCACTCAAGAAAAAGGTCATCAATATCAACTTCATTTTAAGAAAAGGCCATCAGTATTAACTTCACTTAAGAAAAAGGTCATCAATATTAACTTCACTTAAGAAAAATGTCATCAATGTTAACTTCACTTAAGAAAAAGGTCATCAGTATTCAATTCACTTAAGAAAAAGGTCATCAATATTCACTTCACTTAAGAAAAAGGTCATCAATATTCACTTCACTTAAGAAAAAGGTCATCAGTATTAACTTCACTTAAGAAAAAGGTCATCAATATTAACTGCACTTAAGAAAAAGGTCATCAGTATTAACTTCACTGAAGAAAAAGGTCATCATTATTAACTTCACTGAAGAAAAAGGTCATCATTATTAACTTCACTGAAGAAAAAGGTCATCAGTATTAACTTCACTTAAGAAAAAGGCCACCAGCATTAACTTCACTTAAGTTTTGCCTACAGTGCATCGCATGAGGTGCACCGGCGGCACTACCCTACCTACGGAATGGGCGAATAATAATAATAATGGCGAAATACATACACAGTTGTGTATGGGTACAAATATATCGAAAATTAAGTCAAACAGAGAGCATGCGGGAATCTGTTCGATTTCCGTTTTCAACAGATTCCGAAAGCTCTCTGCCTAGATTTATTTTTAAACACATTTGTACCCATAAATAACTGTGGATTTGTTTCTCCATTCCAAGACGCATGCTACTATGAGCAATAATAATAATAATAATAATAATAATAATAATAATAATAATAATAAAAATAATATTCATAGTCAGTCACTTTTCTTCAAATATATCTGTACCCCACTACAGAACTGGATTTGTTTCTCCATTTCAAGACACGCATTACTATGAGTAATAATAATAATAATAATAATAATAATAATAATAATATGTCACCAGACCAGTGCCTTTCTTCAAGTTGTCTCCAGGCATCGTGAAGTTATGTGATGTGCCCTAATAAAGCTTGAATACAAGCCCTACTAGTGCTTCCTTGCAGCCAGCCAATATCCCTGATGGAAACAATAAGATGCTTTACAGACGTAGATCTCTCTTCATTCTAAAACAGCTTTTTTTTTCCCAATGGTGTCAATCTCGTTCAAATTCATTTCAACGATACTCCCAACTCGGTACAGTGATTCTGCTGCAGATGAAATTCATCAGTACATGCTGGAGGTCATTTGCCTTATCAAGTCCAAAGTGTTCCAAGTGCTTAGTAGCTGAGAGGTGTTAAGGCCTTTTTATTTTAGGAGCTTAGGCCTAAATGTGTGTCTGTGTGCTTTGAAGCTGTGTATGGGATTATTTCAAGGATCAACGTACCAAGCCTCAAAACAGTTGCACCATGAAACAATTGTTGAGAGGGTTCAGGAGAGTAGGAGGAAAGAAAAAGAATATGAAAGAGGTGCAGTAAAAGGAACGAGAGGGTTGCAGATAGGGGCCTGAGGAAGGGATGCCACAAGAGCCTCAAATAATGCCTGCAGTGCACCGTATGAGGCGCACTGACGACACTACCCCCTGAGGAAGGGCCCATTTTGACCCATTCTGACTTGGGGTGCTACATACCGGTTCCTGAGCATATGGCCCGGCATTTAACATTAAAACATTCAAATGTGTGTCAGGGCATTTGCATCGAAGATCTTATCCATTTTCAGTGACGCCATTTATGGCCATTTATAAACATTTGGGAGGATCAATCAAGAGGCGAATTCCGTAATCACGTCCGATGACGGGACGATTCTGCCCCACGCGTTTGTAAGAAGAGTTCTTGTTATTCCCTGTAGGGGGTAGCGCCGTCTGCTCACCGGCATTGCTCGAGGTCCTTTGCAGAGTCCTCACTTATGCCCATAGTTACATCCCCTTTCATTCCTTTTACTGTACCTCCGCTCATATTCTTTTCCTCCGTCTTACTTTCCTCAATCCTCTCCCTAGCAGCAAGGTTTCCCCCTGTTGCACCTTTCAAACCTTCTTGAGTCTCAGTTTCCCTTTCAACTGAATGACCCCCATAGATCCCAGCACTTGGCCTTAATTCTGTCTCCTATTCTAATCACAGTATTCCTTTTATTTATTTTTTTAATAGTCTCTGTCAGTTGTCTAGAGAGTCAGAGGTGCTCGCCGAGGGCATAACCTTGTTAAGGTTGAATGAACTTAATTTTTCCTATCTCTTGACATTTGTACCTATCCGTCTGTTACTGGTTATAATCAGGTCAGAGGAGACCAGTTGGTCTTGAAACTAGTGAACTTTAAACGTTTTCAATAGATTTCCAAAACAGAACAGGATTCTAATTCATTCTTACAGCGCGGCAAAGTGTGCGTGTTATGTTCATCTTGTTGAAATTCTCTTCAGAATTCAGGTTTTCTGGAGAAAGAACAGTTTCATGAATAAAAAACTAACGTGAATAAGGAAAGGAAGAGATATTGCCCAGTCAGCAGCAGAAAATAAAACGGCTTGTGAGATGATCTAAAACTGAATTTACTGAGAGAATACTGAAGTTCTATACAGAAACAGCAGGAAGAGTCTGACATCACAATACAGAAAAAGTTTAGATCTAAGCGTCTAGGTTTGTTTTTATGTGCCTGTATAAGGCCAACTTAATCTGAAAATAGCAATACTAAAACTGAGAATTAAAAGGCACAGTAGTGTTAAAAATAATTTATGTACAGAGTTAAGCGAAAAGGAGAATTTCAGATACTAATACTTCCATCCCTCATCAGTCCTACTAACTCGTTACAGGGTCGTCTTGTTTCAGTAACAAAATTAATATGAATCTAGCCTTTACAATGACGAAATGCTTTTTGACAAACCATTACAAAATACTTCAAATGTAAACATGATCGAAATTGAAGCCCATTTTTTTAATAATTGATGACCTTTTCTTAAGCAAAGTTAATATCAATGACCTTTTCTTAAGTGAAGTTAATATTGATGACCTTTCTCGTGATGAAGTTAATACTGTTGACCTTTTTCTTAAGTGAAGTTAATATTGATGACTTTTTTTAAGTGAAGTTAATATTGATGACCTTTTTCTTAAGTGAAGTTAATACTGTTGACCTTTTTCTTAAGTGAAGTTAATATTGATGACCTTTTTCTTAAGTAAGTTAATGTTGATGGCCTTTTTCTTGAAGTTAATACTGATGACCTTTTTCTTAAGTAGAGTTAATAATGTTGACCTTTTTCTAAGTGAAGTTAATAAGTTAAGTTAATAATGACCTTTTTCTTAAGTGAAGTTAATAATGATGACCTTTTTCTTAAGTGAAGTTAATAATGATGACCTTTTTCTTAAGTGAAGCTAATAATGATTACCTTTTTCTTAAGTGAAGTTAATACTGATGACCTTTTTCTTAAGTGAAGCTAATAATGATTACCTTTTTCTTAAGTGAAGTTAATACTGATGACCTTTTTCTTAAGGTTCTCCGCAGCGTCCTACATTCTTAACTGCAACCCCATTCGTTCCTTTTACCGTTCTTCCTCTCATTTTCTCTTACTTCCATCTTTCTCTCCTCAACCCTCTCTCTAACAGTTGATTCATAGTGCAACTGCTTTGAGGGTTTTCCTCCTGTCACGCCTTTCAAACCTTTGACGGATGGTCTCGTCTGTCACTTTTCCACAGGTTGTATTTCAACAGAGATCTTTCACATTCGCAGTTGATCCCTGATCCCCCTTTATCTGCCGAGAGCGGCCAGATTAGCTGAACAGCTTAGAAGCACCAATATGGAGGTAGGCTAAATGTTTTGCCTCGCTGTCGAACTTCTCCAAAGTTCCAGAGGTCTTTTATTCCTCCTCACACCAGTTCCAGAGGTCCTTTATTCCTTCTCACAACAGTTCCAGAGGTCCTTTATTCCTCCTCACAACAGTTCAGGGTCATTTATTCCTCCTCCACCAGTTCAGAGGTCCGTTATTCCTCCTCACACCAGTTCCAGAGGTCCTTTATTCCTCCTCACACCAGTTCAGGGTCCTTTATTCCTCCTCACCAGTTCCCAGGGTCCTTTATTCCTCCTCACACCAGTTCCAGAGGTCTTTTATTCCTCCTCACACCAGTTCCGGAGGTCCTTTATTCCTCCTCACACCAGTTCCAGGGTCCTTTATTCCTCCTCACACCAGTTCCAGAGGCCCTTTATTCCTCCCCTCACACCAGTTTCAGAGGTCCTTTATGCCTCCTCACACCAGTTCAGAGGTCCTTTATTCCTCCTCACACCAGTTCCAGGGTCCTTCATTCCTCCTCACACCAGTTCAGGGTCCTTTATTCCTCCTCACACCAGTTCCAGAGGTCCTTTATTCCTCCTCACACCAGTTCCAGGGTCCTTTATTCCTCCTCACCGCTGGAGGACTGTGGAACAACCTCCTACTGAGGATGTCGTGCAATTGGAACTTCTTCGGAAGTTCAGGCGAAGATACAACGCATTGCTACCTTAAGGCAATTCTCCTCGTATTTTACGATTTACCTACAATTTTATCTATTTATTATTTTGCCAATTAATTTTTCCTTTCTAATAACTGATCTCTTCTTTCTGTATTTCCATTACCTTCTCTTACTCCATATGAATAGGGTACATCTGAATAGTAATGGTAATATTAAAAATAACAATAATAATAACAATAATAATAATAATAATAATTATAATAATAATATTATTATTATTATTATTATTATTATTATTATTATTATTATTACAGACGTTTAGTAAACGTGAGAAAATAAAAAACAAAAAACAAAAATATTATACCACCCACAATATTCACAACCCTCCAAAAAAAAATTATGACTGAAAATTTTGATTAAGTTTCTCTAAACTGAAGACGTCATCTTGATAATTACACAACAGATTGATTGCTCAGTTCCAGGTAAATGGTTTTATCGCGAATGAAGTTAGTCAGTCAGTCATTCAGTCTGAACACACGTGTGTGTAAATCATTCATTTCGACTTCGCGGACATTTGGCGCCTCGCTGAGTTATTGGATTGGTGAACTCTGATGTACCCAGTAATTGCTTCAAGTGATTAGTTCATGGCGTTGTATTATATTATATATATTATATATATACAGTGTATGTATATATATTTTTATATATAGATATATATAGATATATACATTATGTATATACATATATATATGTACATATGTATATATACATTTATCTGTTATATACATAAATGTATATATACTGTATATATACACATCTCTGTCCATGTAGAGGAAGGTAGTGGCATCTGAGGTAGTACAGCATTAAGCGTCTGGTTTTTCAGCAGTATTTCAGGGATGAGGTTGCTAGCCCTTGCACTGCCTTCGTGGATGCCCAAGGGGCTTCTTTGTAAACAACACTCAGCCTTTCCTGGTGGTCACCCATCCAGTTTCTGACCACACCCAAACGGTATTTGAACCTCACAGATCAAATGACTACCATACTCTTTCGACTGAGAAGTCCTGGTTTGATTCCCTGGCAAGCTAGAAATACTATAGTGATATTTCATTACAATCACATTTGTCTTCTGTGAGTTAGGGACCTGTTTGTTAGCTGAGGGTGGTGGGTCACATAGAGAGTGGTATAATGGCACAGAAGTCTGTAAATTGCTCATAAAACCTTCCCCTCCTCCCCACCAAGTACTGTATCACCAAACCATCCCGCTAGAACAGAGAAACGCCTGTCAGGTTTTAACTGACACACAGGATCCGTCCAGAGCAGATAGTACCTGTTTTCCCTTTCCCTGGCCTTAGTAGTTAATTATGGTTATTTAAAGAAGAGTTGTATGTCTGATATACTGCGTCACGTGGGAATAAGGCAGATTTCATTTGAACTGAATAAGATTAAGGAAAATCAGATAGTCCCTGGGACAATAGCAAACTTAATCACAAGGAAGGACTCCTTGTGTAAAAAGAGAATTGTTTGTTTATTATGCATCATTCCTGAAGGATTCCTTGTATGGAAGAAGAATTGTGTATATATTATTATTATGCATTATTCCCGAAGGATTCCTTGTATGGAAGAGGGGGTGTGTGTTTATTATGCACCATTCTGAAGGATTCCTTGTATGGAAGAGGGTGTGTATTTATTATTATTATGCACCATTCTGAAGGATTTCTTGTATAGAAGAGGAATTATGTGTTTACTATGCACCATTCCTGAAGGATTCCTTGTATGGAAGAGGGGTGTGTGTTTATTATGCATTATTCCTGAAGGATTCCTTGTATGGAAGAGGTGTGTGTTTATTATGCACCATTCCTGAAGGTTTCCTTGTATGGAAGAGGAAATTGTGTATTTATTATTATTATGCATCATTCTGAAGGATTCCTTGTATGGAAGAGAGAATTGTGTGTTTATGCATAATTCCTGAAGGATTCCTTGTATGGAAGAGGGGTGTGTATTTATTATGCATCATTTCTGAAGGATTCCTTGCATGGAAGAGGGGTGTGTGTTTATTATTATGTATCATTCTGAAGGATTCATTATATGGAAGAGAAGAATTGTTATTATTATTATTGTATTATTATTATTATGTATTATTATTATTATTATTATGCATCGTTCTGAGGATTCCTTGTATGGAAGAGAATTGTGTATGTATGTAGTATTATTATGCATCATTCTGAAATGCACGTTTGACAGATTTTCTTAGTTCTAAACTGTCGAAGTCTAAGTCGTTGCTATTAAAGAAAAAAAAAAAAAAAAAAAAGGTGGGGGTGGGTGTTGGTCAGCCTCGTCTGTAGAAAAAATGAAATGCCTCGCCTGCAGCGCTGTAGATGAGGCAAAGTAGTTACCTCACATAGAATTTGTTCTTGACTGAATGATATCTCTTCCTTGGGTGGTCTGGAGCCGAACAAAGAACCAGCGAACTGAAATCATCCCATTTTCGACATGTGGAAATGAAACGATCATAGCCTTGACATGTGGAACGCATTAAGGACCGCCAGTGACAGATGGCCACCGACGATTGAAGCATGAAATTGTTGAACATAATTCTTCCTGGTAATTAAAAGTCTGACGCCATCGCTCACTCCCAGTGTAGCATCAGGCTGGAAATTAGCATCAGGATGAAAATTATGCACGTGTGGAAATGGCCAACATTACGAAATATATATATATATTATTTTTTTAATTCGGTGAAGTCAAAATGTTTGAAACATCTGCTGCTGAGGTCGGCTAATGTCTTGAGTGTCCTCTCCGGCCGTTCGAAGGACCAGTCCAGCTTCGAGGGTCGTTGGAGCAGTAGCAATAGAAGTAGGAGTAGCAGCAGCAGCAGTAGTAGTAGGCCAAGTCGCCTCTCAAGATGGCGTCTTCCTACTCGCGTCGACTCCTGATTGCTTCTTCGTTGATCCTCGTTGCAACTGCTGTTCTGTCGGTAATGGAAGGTCGACTCGTTGATTGAGAAGTCTGTCTATTGCGCTATGAATGTAGTGGTCTTAATTCTTAATATTGCTTACGGTGCATGCTATGAGTCTCAGTCATGTACGGGACGATCAGAGGAAAACAGCGAAATCTAACGATGGAAACAACGCATTTAAAATTCCGATTTTTAGTGTAACGAAAGACTGATTAAATTAAGATGTTGTTCATTGTCCACTATCAGATTGTGTACTCTCTTCCATAGTGACGACCTTTGCTGAGGCATACAATGCTCAAGATCTCAGAGAATAGTGAATTTATAGTTTGAAATATTATCAGACCTCTGAAACTGGTTTATGGAGTTTTCTATATTCGATGGTGATAGTTTTTAAAAAATCGAGTTTTTCAATGATGATGATACAAATTGCATTTCTTTTGATGGTGATGATACAAAAAATTGTGATTTTTTCCCCGTGATGTACAAAATTCAATATTCTTTCGATTGTCATAGTGTTGAAAATTCAGCTCTATGTTTTTGTTCGATAGTGATGGTTTACAAATTTGGCCTTAGTTGATTGATTGATTGATTTGCCTACTTGTTTTCTTATTTATTTATCTATTCGATGGTGACTTCGTAAGTGTATTCAAATGAAAGGGAAAATAATGCAAAAATACAAAGACAATCAAGCTGAAAGTGTACCCTGTGTGTGTGTGTGTGTGTGTGTGTCTCTGTGTGTGTGTGTGTGTGTGTGTACAATACCAAGCCTTCTGTCAGTACTTATGGCTAACTCTGGCTGTTGCACTTTGCAATTAAACGTTTAAATAGTAAATCTTAATTGCAGCTTCCACCTACCATTTCTTTACGATGCGTAATAATTAGCACTACCTTTACGATCGATCTTTAGTCCCTCTGAATCACTACCATATGTGAATCTTTTTGAGCTGTCACAGAAGAACCTCTAATTCATTCTGTAGAAGGAGGATTCATGTAACAGATTACCCTGTCTCAAGACGGCCTTGGCTAAGGGACCTCGGATTATACCAAGTACTGGTGAATACTGGCTGGTGATTTTGCTCTGCTTAAGTTTTCCCCCTTTGGTTCAACAACCACGGTGTTCTAAAAGTGAAATCAAGACGAAAGGGGAATTAAAGAACCACAGGTTTCCGTTCTAGAGCTTCCTTTCTGCTCTGGAGGTTTCCCTGAGAAGACAGAGCGCCTGGAAACAGCAGGGGATCTCCTCGGCGGCAGAGCTAGTTCAGTCCATTCTTCTGCTCTACCCTTTGTTTGGTTTTATGTACAGCCCTCCCGCAGGAATAATTCCCTCTCTTGGCGGGGCCCTTGTGCGTTTTTCAAAATGAGGTGCTTCTCATATTTTATAATTGTCTTCCAGTGTTTTCTCGTCAGTATCGTAGCTCCTGCAGAGGAGAGTCTGCTGTGCCATGCTCTGCTGTGCTCTGAAACTATAGAGACAGAACAGAGTCAAAGCTTCTGATAACGGTTCCTCTTTCCTTTGAGAGTGTTTTATTCTCATGCAACGCAGAATACGAAAACTGAATCCAGAAAGACAGAACGTCAGTCAACCATCGAGACCTCACAGACCTGAGACAGATAGTTCCAAGGCGTCATCTCTTTCCTCTGTGATATTCAGCCACAGAGTTGAAAAACCGAAACAAACACAACAACCACAGATCTCTCCATCTTGGTTTAGTGCTTAGAAAAGGAAAGAAGGGAATATTGAGTAGCAGAGAACTTATTTTGTCTGTTTCTTGAATGTCAGGAAGTATTTGTAGAAAGCAAGGAGGATTGTGAGATTCTGGCGAGGGCTTCACTTAATGACAATATTCTCACTTTAGTGGGCCCCTGGAAAATAGAAATAAAAATTGGGGTGGATGTCGACGGAACAAAAGGTCGGCTCAGAGAGTAAAACTACGGAGCCAAACGTTTTGTAGGTGTAACTGCAAGCTGAGGAAGAATCATACGCATTAGCAATATGTTTTGGGAAGCTAATCTCCCCCCCCGTTTCTTCTAAATTGAAAGGTTATTTTTTCATTCATTTATTTATTTATTTTACTTTGACTATTTCAGGATCATGGAGCATCCGTGGAAGACGAAGCTCCTCGAGAAAAATCATCTTGGTAAGTAAACGAGTAGAAAATGAGCCGAGGTTTCTTCGACGCAATCGAGTTTTCTGTTCATCGTATAATCAAGGCCACCGAAAATCGACCTATCTTTCGGTGGTCTCGGTATAATGCTGTATGAGCCGTGGCCCGTGCATCTTTAACCACGAGCCGGTGGTGGCCTGCCTATATCGTTGCCAGATGCACGATTATGGCTAACTTTAACCTTAAATAAGATAAAAGTACTGAGGCTAGAGGGCTGCAATTTGGTATGTTTGATGATTGGAGGGGATGGTCAACATACCAATTTGCAGCCCTCTTGCCTCAGTAGTTTTTAAGATCTGAGGGCGGACAGAAAGAAGTGCGGACTAAAAGATGCAAAAATCTTTTTTTTTTATTTTTAAGTCAAATGAGATGACAGGACCATTAAAGTTGATTTGTATAGATATGTAATGAAGGCATTTAACATTCTCTACCTAATTTATGCACAGGGCCATGTTCATTTGTCAAGTAATTTGTAAAGTTTCATTTGAAGGGAGGTGTAATGATCATTACCGTAAGCGGTTCGTTCTAGAATTGGTTTTTTTCAACCAGTGGTGGGCCATGGGCAGTTCTGAAGGGGGCGTGCCACAGACATCTTCAAAATAGTATTTAAAAAATGGAAAATCATTTACAGTAAATGCAGGTCAGTGTTTTCTTTCACAAATTAAAATGTATAACTAATAAAGTGTTCTAAATAAAATGTAAAACTAATAAAGTTTCTATAAGTGTTTTATATTAATTCTATTATCATAATTACACAGTTCTGAAGGGCAGTGGGCCATGGTATCTAGGGATGCCAAAAATGGGCCATGGGTACAAAAAAGATTGCAAACCACTATTCTAGAACGACTGCGACAGAACTGGTAGCTTCAAGAAATCGGTCTTGATAATCTCAGGCGTCATTAACAGATTGAATGAAGAGATGAGAATAATATTCATAGAAGGTGATTTTGAGATTTTCAAAGATTAGTTAGAATAATTTTAATTTGGTATTATTTTCTGTTCACTTTTCCTTACAGCAACAAAAAACACGGTGCTGTGGGTCGGCAGTATGTACCTGGAGCCATAAACGAGGTATGCAACACTCTCTCTCTCTCTCTCTCTCTCTCTCTCTCTCTCTCTCTCTCTCTCTCTCTCTCTCTGTCAGGGTTGGTTATTGTACAGTTATACTAAAACTCTCTCTCTCTCTCTCTCTCTCTCTCTCTCTCTCTCTCTCTCTCTCTCTCTCTCTCTCTCTCTCTCTCTCTCTCTGTGTCAGGGTTGGTTCTCTCTGTCCGTCTTATACAGATGCGCCCCTCTCTCTCTCTCTCTCTCTCTCTCTCTCTCTCTCTCTCTCTCTCTCTCTCTCTCTCTCTCTCTCTCTCTCTCTCTCTGTCTTCATACAGGAGATGCTCACTCTTTCTCTTTCTGTGTGTGTCAGAGTTTGTTATTGCACACTTATACTCTCTCTCTCTCTCTCTCTCTCTCTCTCTCTCTCTCTCTCTCTCGCTTGAGTGCCATTTAACTGATCAGTACTTGAGAACCGGTTCAAATTCCAGCGCCGGAATCACTGCAGAGTAAGGAGTAAGTTTCCTGAGGCGTAGGTGACCAATTATGTTCCCCGTAACTTTCTGGTGTAACCCGGGAAGAGACGACAGTCAGCCAGATCGCGAGGTCACTGAAATATTTCAAGCCATGAGCGAGATCTGAACTCAGGACTGAATTGGGAGGTTCAAGATGACAAAATTGGGAGGTTCAGATGATACCACTCAGTTACTGTAACTGTACTGTAGACAAATCAGTAGATTTGCCCCCCACCCCTGTGAATTTGTTTTCTAAATTCACTGCACATTCCTAGATCTCTTTCAACATCAGGGAGAAAATGAAAGGAATGGAGTGATTTGAAATAGCCAGTTTGATTACATTGTAATGAAAGAAGTGAAATTCTGTTGAAAGTTTTTTTATATATAAATGCCCAGTAGGAACCAAAGAAATTGTTTTAGTGCTGTCAGTGCACTTCATGTAGTGCACTGTAGGCATTAACTGAGGTTCTTTGCGGCGTCCCTTCCTTAGGCCCTTAGCTGCAACCTCCATTCATATTTACTTTCTTCCGTCTTACTTTCCTCAACCCTCCCCTAACAATTGTTTCATAGTGCAACTGCTTTGAGGTTTTCCTCCTGTTACACCTTTCAGACCTTTCTACTCTATTTACCTTTCAGCTCTGAATATCAACCTTTCACTGATTTGACACAATCAAATCATCAAACCACTATTCTTCCACCAATGAAATGAGTGGACCAGAATTCTGGCCAAAGACCAAGCACTGGGACCCATTTCATTGGTGGAAGAATAGTGGTTTGATGATTTGATTGTGTGCAAATCAGTGAATTGGCTTGATATTCAGGTTCTTTAAACTAAGGCCAATGTGGATCCGTTGCGGAGGACTTATTCAGTCAGTTCCCTTCTTGGAAAAAATATAAGACCCAATTGTTTAACACACACTAAACAACCGTCAGTAGCTTTCACAACTGAAAAGATTAAAGATTCGCTCACGGAGATCTGAACTGAATACAGAAATTTAGGCCAAAGGCCAAGCACTGGGACCTATGAGGTCATTCAGCTCTGAAACGGAAACTGACAGTAAAAGTTTGAAAGGTGTAACAGGAGGAAAACCTCAAAGCAGTTTGCAACATGAATCAACTGTTAGGAGAGGGTTGAGGAAGAGAACATGAAAGGAGGTACAGCAAAAGAAACGAATGAGGTTGCATGAGAAGATGATATACGAGGCGTAAATAACCCGTGTGGTCTGTTTTCAGTGTAGATGGAGATACAGTGATTACCCTTGTGATTCATGACTCGTAAATCACCAGGTTAATGAGGCGGCCCTCTTTCAAGGGTGTCTGTGAATGGCTCTTTTCCACCTGCTCTCAATTAATTTATCAGGGTATGTTAATCTTTAATCTCCAACTCTTTCAGGAGAGTTTCTGCATAGTGGATGGTGGACTGTATATATATATATATATATATATATATATATATATATATATATATATATATATATATATATATATATATATATATATATATATATATATATATATATATATATATATATATATATATATATATATATATATATATATATATTTATATACATATATATATATATATATATATATATATATATATATATATATATATATATATATATATATATACATATATATATATATATATATATATATATATATATATATATATATATATATATATATATATATATATATATATATATATATATATATATATATATATATATATATATTATATATATAATGAGGACAACACAGGCAATGGCGGAATAACAGAATTAGATTAATTGTTAACTGTGGTCATGAAAGGACGAACGATCTGATGAACGAATAAATGTAATGTGTGAAAATTGTAAATAGTAATAACAGAACAGTGTTGAGACCTTTATTTTTGTAAAATGATTTCAGCCTTTCGATCTCTTGCCACCAGATATTGGAAGTATTCTGTCGGTAATTACACAGTAGTGTTACACTATGAGAGGTTCATTTACAATCTCTTACAGTCTATTAGATAGATAGAGAGAAAGGTATATGCGTATAAGCTGTCCCCAACTCACGTGTCGTTTGCAGACAAATTCATCCATACGTAATGTACCCCACCTCTCACGACTAGCCGATGGTCATTACCCAGATTATGTAAGACTCTTCAACCTTGAAAGCTTGGCGAGATGTATTCATCTAGGAGTCACTTTAAAAGGCAAAATATTTGCAACTTTCACTAACAATGATATTTCAAGTTGTAGGTTGGACACAAGGCTACATCGCATAAGTTGAGTGAATCTAGAGTCATTAAATTTTCTTGGCCAGGAAAGTATTAAGAAATATCCATAAAATCAATAAACGAACAAAATGGGCTGAGTTCCCTTGAGCCTGGGGCAGTGGTACTGCTGTAACTGGTTGCGGTTTGGCTAACCCCCCCTCACCGGCCTTCCCATCTTCCGCCCTCTTTGTGCCAGTCAGTTACGGGCTGCTCTAGAAGCTAAAGACCTTGCCAACGTTGTCTAGCATAATCTTAAACAACAACATTTAGCCAAGATTTCTAGTGGGAGTTGGGTTATGTACCCTTGTGTTCAACTGGAAGACTTGCCGGTAATGTAACTGGTTTGTGGTAAGTTAAGCTCAGTTAGGTTTGGTTAGGTTAGGCCATGTTAGGTTAGGTCAGTCCCAAAAATTCTAAACCTTTGCAACTCACCACAGACCTTTCCTGAGGATGCGTATGTCGAAGAGGAAGACATCTTGCTTACAGAGGCCAGATGGCAGGACTCCTGTTCACTAATGATATCATGGACAGGCAAGCCAGTTCCAGTCTAGCTAGTTACTGGCCTAGCAGTGGAGCTTCCCTTATATTCCCTTCACCTTCTTAGATGGTAAGTCAGATTTTCTTACTGTGATGACAAATCAAATTCTTTCTCCTAGAGTGTTGGGTTCTCTGATTTTGTTGACAGATTGGATTTTCTGTCAAAAATGACAGGTTAGATCTCCTGTCTTAGATGAAAAATGAGATTCTCTCTGTTAGAGGGCAAATACATGTTAGATTAAAGGGGTTTAGGTGTCCTTACTTTATTCCAGGCTTCGTGGATCGCTCCAAAGTCTGGAATGCAATTCAGGTGTGGGAGAGCGCCACCTGCCTCAACTTCGAAGAGGTTTCTCCATTCTACAGCGGTCCCCATTTGGAGTTCCAGATCAATGACGTCAACTGTAGTTCCTATGTGGGGATGACCAGCTCCTCGGGGCAGCCCATATATATCACAAAAGTGTGCCAGAGCAATGTAAGTGGAAGATTAATCTCCCTACTCCATCATTAATCTTAGTCTGATATGTTGTCCAGCAGTTGAGGCCCTTTTATGTGCTGTTTTTAATTTGTAGTTTTCTTGAATTACTAGTGCTGTGTCTTTCAGCAGGTGTGCCATTCGTTTTCCTGCAGACTGTCTTGTAAGTTTTCATATCTCTACCAATTACAATTGATAAAAATAGGTAGATGCCCTTTCCCCATTGCTAAATCTCTTTTGACACCAGCACATGTATGAGATCAGTCCTCAGTCCTGGATTCTCTCAAGTGACGTAATTTGAGAACAATACAAAACAAAATATTAACGTGTGTCTCCCAGTGAGTTTTGATGACTGACTTTGCACAATGCATAACCTCTTTCAAATTCATTTTTTCGATCTTGAGCCACTGCTGTTGAGTTGGTAAGCAAATCCAGTTGTAAATGTGGCAGTATTATTATGCAGGTATGCCCACATGTTTTGGATATCTTAACAACAGAATGACAAATAAAAAAGAAGTTTGTGAACACATACTGTACCTACATGCTCCACAGGAAAAAACTGCACAGATGCTGGGCATCTAAGAAAATCAGTAAAACATTACTTTGTTGTGAGCATCGTGTCTCCTAATTACGGCGATCATATTGGTCAAAAATTGTAAAATTCAAATATCGGTCCTGTTATACTTAGCTTTGCCTTCAGTTGGGAGTACAGCCATTATTCTTCACGTGTTCTTTTTTGTCTTATGGAATAAAGGTGTCATTACCATATGCTCCTGAAGGCACTGAAGAAATCTGAGAAGTACGAACGTTTCGCATGTCGCTTAATATGGATAAACCAACACACTTGCAGTGAGCAATGAGTAAACTTTGGACCATTCCACAGATGGGATCCTTGCTGGTAGAGTTAGGCCACGCCATAGGACTTTGGCACGAGGAGACCAGGTCAGACAGGGATACCTACGTCCACATCAACACAGGCAACGTCCTCCCAGAGAAGGAACACAATTTCTTCAAGGAAGCTGACAACAGCTACGGTGTGCCTTATGACTATAGCTCCATCATGCACAGCCATGAAAGGGTAGTTATCGTTAAACCTACTGAGGTTGTAGACAGATTGCATTCCTGAATAGTTATGGAAGGGTATGCTGTTAAAAATACAGATTCCCTGATATGTTCCATCATGTGTGGATGTATGTTGCTTGTTATATCCCAAGGAGAGCAGTTTGGGCCATTTTCAGGCATTCTACATTCAGGAGAATGATGAAAATTTGCTTCAGAGAAATGCATGAATAGGAAGCATTGCCATTTCACATTCACTGAATTATGAGCTCATATGTTTGTCTAAAATGTTAATGTTCATACGAAAACTAAAACCCGTGTTTACAAATGATACAGGAAACTGGATTTGAACCTTCTTCCTCAGGTCTACCAGCTGACAGGACACATCACCATAGCCACCCTAAATCCACTCTACCAGGGCCTCCTGGGACAGACAGTTCTGTCGCATATGGACAAACTGCTCGTCAACAGGATGTACGACTGTTCAGCCAAGCTGATAGCAGCTGGGACCTGCACCAGTGACCGTGCCTGAACAGCGGTTACCTCGCCAAGGACTGTTCATGCATCTGTCCAGATGGGACGTCTGGAACAAACTGCGAGACAGTCAATATTCCTTACAACAGTAAGTTTAGTGTATAAACTAGCAGCAGCAAGTAAAAAATGCGCCGACGTTTCTTTGGCGCAAGCAAGTTTTCTGTATAGCTGCTACAGCGTAAAATCGAGGCCACCGAAAACAGATCTATCTTTTGGTGGTCTCGGTATAATGCTGTATGAGCTGCGGCCCATGAAACATTAACCACGGCCCGGTGGTGGCCCATCCTATATTGTTGCCAGAAGTCCAGTTATGGCTAACTTTAACCTTAAATCAAATAAAAACTACTGAGGCTAGAGGACTGCAATTTGGTATGTTTGATTATTGTCGCCACAGAGCCCCTTCACCAAATCCAGAACTTGCAAATTATCCTGGAACGGTTTAGGGACACTGTGACGTCATCACGGGGAAGAACGTTAATGAGGCCACTCTTTGAACCTTTCAGAGGCCATCCTCTCGCCCTACACGGAGAGATCACCTCGCCCGACCATCACCACGCCCAATTATCCTTCAGGTATCCGGCAGGTAAGACCTTTTGCCTTCCAGCAGAGGGTTTTGCTTCCGTCCCATCTTGAATGCCTCTGTCTGCGGGGACAGGCAAAAAGTCGTCAACTCAGTTACGGTAGGATATGAAAAAGACAAAAGAATGAGGGAGGATTAGAAAATGAGGAAAAGATAGATGTATAAAAAGAAAAAGGATGATAAGGTCAGTCTTAATTAGAATCTGCGCTAGGATACATCTCAGAGAAGTCTTGCTGTTAAATAAGTAAAAGCTAGGTTGCATTTATTTAAGGTCATTTCTTATGACAGGTCTCTCACTCCCAGCCAGATGCCTCGTCAGCAATGTGTCTCATCCTCTCCACACACAATGCGCCACTCACCTTTTCTTGCACGCCCTTTTAAATTAAAGTAACTGCCTGATAGTTACAAGTTAGTTGTGGCCCTTTATTTGCTGAGAGAAAGATTGACCTCGAAATATGGAATAGTTATCTATCACTTGAAGAAGAGATGTTACCAAATCTCTCAATGCCATCATACCATTACATGAAGTGTTATGCTAACTAAAAGTCTGGTTCCTAAAAGATTCACCCAAGTAAAGTGTATCGCTCAAGTATCCCCACAAAATACATTAACAGTACATTTACAGCTTTAACCTAATGCCAGAATGGATTTTGCTTATGAGCCAAATCGAGAAGTAATATAAAAGTGGCCCTTGACACCTCAGGTCTGAAGTTCACCAAGTGGATCAGAGCTCCCGAATGCCACAACGTGGTGGCGACGTTCTCAGCCTTTGACATATACATGAGGACTCCCCACTACATCACAGAGACGGAGACAATCGACATGTGCTGGTACGACGGCCTGGAGATCAGGACGGACAACATGCTCGACGGAACTTGGTAGACACGACCCAAAATGTTGAAAATGGACGCCAAAGTGGTGGTGTCCTCAGAGTGATCTCCTTGGGTTTGAACTGGGTACGCAGGAACCTGGTTCCTCCTGCAACCTTATCCATTGATGGTGACAATGTGTGTTGATACATCTAACTTAACCTAACTTTGGGCTCAGCGTCCTTTCTCGACAAGATTATTCTACAGGAATGACAACTGTACAGCTTTCCTCATGT
>NC_089741.1:34584504-34635511 GCF_040412425.1 Macrobrachium rosenbergii
CGAAGGTGATAGCCGCCGACCATCCGGTCTTGAACCTCGAGACCGACTTGAAATATAGGACCATCTCATTCCCGACGGAGGTGAAAGTGTCTCCGCTCGAGATTTCGGTTCCGCAGAACCTGAATCCACGGAAGATCCACACCAGAATACTCAAGTGTTTTCACAGTTGCATAGGTACATCAATACACACACACACGCACACAGGCATATCGGTGTATTTCCATACGTACTTGGTTCTTGCATTATTATTACTATTGTTTTATTATTATTATTATTATTATTATTATTATTATTATTATTATTATTATTATTCAGATGATGAACCCTACTCATATGGAACAAGCCCACCACAGGTGTTCATTAAAAGGTCACAAATAGTACTGGGCAATACATAAAGAAGATACCACTTAAGTAAAAAGAAAAAATAAAATAACCAGTCAATAAATAAATAGATAAAATTGTAAGCAAATTATTAAAATGCAAGGAGAGTTGTATTAGGGCATAAATGCATTGCATCTCCGCTTGAATTTTTGAAGTTGAAGATCCGTCATATTTATGTCTTAATCTCGTGAGACAGTATAAGAAATTAAGTTCCAAAACGTGGGCTCATCTCCTCTGCTTATTCCAAAACAAAACTTTTATGCCATATAAAAATTAATCCGAAATACAGATAGTTGGTGACATGGAACCTATTCAACTAAGATGGGAAAAGTGATCCAGTTAGGTCATAAAGATGTCAGACAGTAAAGCAATTAGTATGGAAGGCCCTAGACACATGAGGAAAGCTGTACAGTTGTCATTCCTGTAGAATAATCTTGTCGAGAAAGGACGCTGAGCCCAAAGTTAGGTTAAGTTAGGATGTATCAACACACATTGTCACCATCAATGGATAAGGTTGCAGGAGGAACCAGGTTCCTGCGTACCCAGTTCAAACCCAAGGAGATCACTCTGAGGACACCACCACTTTGGCGTCCATTTTCAACATTTTGGTCGTGTCTTACCAAGTTCCGTCGAGCATGTTGTCCGTCCTGATCTCCAGGCCGTCGTACCAGCACATGTCGATTGTCTCCGTCTCTGTGATGTAGTGGGGAGTCCTCATGTATATGTCAAAGGCTGAGAACGTCGCCACCACGTTGTGGCATTCAGGAGCTCTGATCCACTTGGTGAACTTCAGACCTGAGGTGTCAAGGGCCACTTTATATTACTTCTCGATTTGGCTCATAAGCAAAATCCATTCTGGCATTAGGTTAAAGCTGTAAATGTACTGTTAATGTATTTTATGGGGATACTTGAGCGATACACTTTACTTGGGTGAATCTTTTAGAACCAGACTTTTAGTTAGCATAACACTTCATGTAATGGTATGATGGCATTGAGAGATTTGGTAACATCTCTTCTTCAAGTGATAGATAACTATTCCATATTTCGAGGTCAATCTTTCTCTCAGCAAATAAAGGGCCACAACTAACTTGTAACTATCAGGCAGTTACTTTAATTTAAAAGGGCGTGCAAGAAAAAGGTGAGTGGCGCATTGTGTGTGGAGAGTGGATGAGACACATTGCTGACGAGGCATCTGGCTGGGAGTGAGAGACCTGTCATAAGAAATGACCTTAAATAAATGCAACCTAGCTTTTACTTATTTAACAGCAAGACTTCTCTGAGATGTATCCTAGCGCAGATTCTAATTAAGACTGACCTTATCATCCTTTTTTCTTTTTATACATCTATCTTTTCCTCATTTTCTAATCCTCTCCTCATTCTTTTGTCTTTTTCATATCCTACCGTAACTGAGTTGACGACTTTTTGCCTGTCCCCGCAGACAGAGGCATTCAAGATGGGACGGAAGCAAAACCCTCCGCTGGAAGGCAAAAGGTCTTACCTGCCGGATACCTGGAAGGATAATTGGGCGTGGTGATGGTCGTGGGCGAGGTGATCTCCTCCGTGTAGGGCGAGAGGATGGCCTCTGGAAAGGTTCAAAGAGTGGCCTCATTAACGTTCTTCCCCGTGATGACGTCACAGTGTCCCTAAACTGTTCCAGGATAATTTGCAAGTTCTGGATTTGGTGAAGGGGCTCTGTGGGGACAATCATCAAACATACCAAATTGCAGCCCTCTAGCCTCAGTAGTTTTTATTTGATTTAAGGTTAAAGTTAGCCATAACTGGACTTCTGGCAACAATATAGGATGGGCCACCACCGGGCCGTGGTTAATGTTTCATGGGCCGCAGCTCATACAAAGTTATACCGAGACCACCAAAAGATAGATCTGTTTTTGGTGGCCTCGATTTTACGCTGTAGCAGCTATACAGAAAACTTGCTTGCGCCAAAGAAACGTCGGCGCATTTTTTACTTGCTGTTGCTAGTTTATACACTAAACTTACTGTTGTAAGGAATATTGACTGTCTCGCAGTTTGTTCCAGACGTCCCATCTGGACAGATGCATGAACAGTCCTTGGCGAGGTAACCGTTGTTCAGGCACGGGTCACTGGTGCAGGTCCCAGCTGCTATCAGCTTGGCTGAACAGTCGTACATCCTGTTGACGAGCAGTTTGTCCATATGCGACAGAACTGTCTGTCCCAGGAGGCCCTGGTAGAGTGGATTTAGGTGGCTATGGTGATGTGTCCTGTCAGCTGGTAGACCTGAGGAAGAAGGTTCAAACCAGTTTCCTGTATCATTTGTAAACACGGGTTTTAGTTTTCGTATGAACATTAACATTTTAGACAAACATATGAGCTCATAATTCAGTGAATGTGAAATGGCAATGCTTCCTATTCATGCATTTCTCTGGAAGCAAATTTTCATCATTCTCCTGAATGTAGAATGCCTGAAAATGGCCCAAACTGCTCTCCTTGGGATATAACAAGCAACATACATCCACACATGATGGAACATATCAGGAATCTGTATTTTTAACAGCATACCCTTCCATAACTATTCAGGAATGCAATCTGTCTACAACCTCAGTAGGTTTAACGATAACCTACCCTTTCATGGCTGTGCATGATGGAGCTATAGTCATAAGGCACACCGTAGCTGTTGTCAGCTTCCTTGAAGAAATTGTGTTCCTTCTCTGGGAGGACGTTGCCTGTGTTGATGTGGACGTAGGTATCCCTGTCTGACCTGGTCTCCTCGTGCCAAAGTCCTATGGCGTGGCCTAACTCTACCAGCAAGGATCCCATCTGTGGAATGGTCCAAAGTTTACTCATTGCTCACTGCAAGTGTGTTGGTTTATCCATATTAAGCGACATGCGAAACGTTCGTACTTCTCAGATTTCTTCAGTGCCTTCAGGAGCATATGGTAATGACACCTTTTATTCCATAAGACAAAAAAGAACACGTGAAGAATAATGGCTGTACTCTAACTGAAGGCAAAGCTAAGTATAACAGGACCGATATTTGAATTTTACAATTTTGACCAATATGATCGCCGTAACTAGGAGACACGATGCTCACAACAAAGTAATGTTTTACTGATTTTCTTAGATGCCCAGCATCTGTGCAGTTTTTTCCTGTGGAGCATGTAGGTACAGTATGTGTTCACAAACTTCTTTTTATTTGTCATTCTGTTGTTAAGGATATCCAAAACATGTGGGCATACCTGCATAATAATACTGCCACATTTACAACTGGATTTGCTTACCAACTCAACAGCAGTGGCTCAAGATCGAAAAATGAATTTGAAAGAGGTTATGCATTGTGCAAAGTCAGTCATCAAAACTCACTGGGAGACACACGTTAATATTTTGTTTTTGTATTGTTCTCAAATTACGTCACTCTGAGAGAATCCAGGGACTGAGGACTGATCTCATACATGTGCTGGTGTCAAAAGAGATTTAGCAATGGGGAAAGGGGCATCTACCTATTTTTATCAATTGTAATTGGTAGAGATATGAAAACTTACAAGACAGTCTGCAGGAAAAACGAATGGCACACCTGCTGAAAGACACAGCACTAGTAATTCAAGAAAACTACAAATTAAAAACAGCACATAAAAGGGCCTCAACTGCTGGACAACATATCAGACTAAGATTAATGATGGAGTAGGGGAGATTAATCTTCCACTTACATTGCTCTGGCACACTTTTTGATATATATGGGCTGCCCTGAGGAGCTGGTCATCCCCACATAGGAACTACAGTTGACGTCATTGATCTGGAACTCCAAATGGGGACCGCTGTAGAATGGAGAAACCTCTTCGAAGTTGAGGCAGGTGGCGCTCTCCCCACACCTGAATTGCATTCCAGACTTTGGAGCGATCCACGAAGCCTGGAATAAAGTAAGGACACCTAAACCCCTTTAATCTAACATGTATTTGCCCTCTAACAGAGAGAATCTCATTTTTCATCTAAGACAGGAGATCTAACCTGTCATTTTTGACAGAAAAATCCAATCTGTCAACAAAATCAGAGAACCCAACACTCTAGGAGAAAGAATTTGATTTGTCATCACAGTAAGAAAATCTGACTTACCATCTAAGAAGGTGAAGGGAATATAAGGGAAGCCTCCACTGCTAGGCCAGTAACTAGCTAGACTGGAACTGGCTTGCCTGTCCATGATATCATTAGTGAACAGGAGTCCTGCCATCTGGCTCTCTGTAAGCAAGATGTCTTCCTCTTCGACATACGCATCCTCAGGAAAGGTCTGTGGTGAGTTGCAAAGGTTTAGAATTTTTGGGACTGACCTAACCTAACATGGCCTAACCTAACCAAACCTAACTGAGCTTAACTTACCACAAACCAGTTACATTACCGGCAAGTCTTCCAGTTGAACACAAGGGTACATAACCCAACTCCACTAGAAATCTTGGCTAAATGTTGTTGTTTAAGATTAAGCTGACAACGTTGGCAAGGTCTTTAGCTTCTAGAGCAGCCCGTAACTGACTACACAAAAGAGGGCGGAAGATGGGAAGGCCGGTGAGGGGGGTTTAGCCAAACCGGCAACCAGTTACAGCAGTACCACTGCCCCAGGCTCAAGGGAACTCAGCCCATTTTGTTCGTTTATTGATTTTATGGATATTTCTTAATACTTTCCTGGCCAAGAAAATTCTAATGACTCTAGATTCACTCAACTTATGCGATGTAGCCTTGTGTCCAACCTACAACTTGAAATATCATTGTTAGTGAAAGTTGCAAATATTTTGCCTTTTAAAGTGACTCCTAGATGAATACATCTCGCCAAGCTTTCAAGGTTGAAGAGTCTTACATAATCTGGGTAATGACCATCGGCTAGTCGTGAGAGGTGGGCACATTACGTATGGATGAATTTGTCTGCAAACGACACGTGTGAGTTGGGGACAGCTTATACGCATATACCTTTCTCTCTATCTATCTAATAGACTGTAAGAGATTGTAAATGAACCTCATAGTGTAACACTACTGTGTAATTACCGTGACAGAATACTTCCAATATCTGGTGGCAAGAGATCGAAAGGCTGAAATCATTTTACAAAATAAAGGTCTCAACACTGTTCTGTTATTACTATTTACAATTTTCACACATTACATTTATTCGTTCATCAGATCGTTCGTCCTTTCATGACCACAGTTAACAATTAATCTAATTCTGTTATTCCGCCATTGCCCGTGTTGTCCTCATTATATATATAATATATATATATATATATATATATATATATATATATATATATATATATATATATATATGTATATAAATATATATATATATATATATATATATATATATATATATATATATATGTATATAAATATATATATATATATATATATATATATATATATATATATATATATATATATATGTATATAAATATATATATATATATATATATATATATATATATATATATATATATATATATATATATATATATATATATATATATATATATATATATATATATATATATATATATATATATATATATATATATATATATATATATATATATACAGCTGCCACTCTTAGTCCACCATCGCAGAAACTCTCCTGAAAGAGTTGGAGATTAAAGATTAACATACCCTGATAAATTAATTGAGAGCAGGTGGAAAAAGAGCCATTCACAGACACCCTTGAAAGAGGGCCGCCTCATTAACCCGGTGATTTACGAGTCATGAATCACAAGGGTAATCACTGTATCTCCATCTACACTGAAAACAGACCACGGGTTATTTACGCCTCGTATATCATCTTCTCATGCAACCTCATTCGTTTCTTTGCTGTACCTCCTTTCATGTTCTCTTTCAACCCTCTCCTAACAGTTGATTCATGTTGCAACTGCTTTGAGGTTTTCCTCCTGTTACACCTTTCAAACTTTTACTGTCAGTTTCCGTTTCAGAGCTGAATGAGCTCATTGGTCCCAGTGCTTGGCCTTTGGCCTCAATTTCTGTATTCAGTTCAGTTCTCTGTGAGCGAATCTTTAATCTTTTCAGTTGTGAAAGCTACTGACGGTTGTTTAGTGTGTGTTAAACAATTGGGTCTTATATTTTTTCCAAGAAGGGAACTGACTGAATAAGTCCTCTGCAACGGATCCACATTGGCCTTAGTTTAAAGAACCTGAATATCAAGCCAATTCACTGATTTGCACACAATCAAATCATCAAACCACTATTCTTCCACCAATGAAATGGAGTGGACTGGTCCCAGAATTCTGGCCAAAGACCAAGCACTGGGACCTAGTGGTCATTCAGCGCTGAAATTGGTAAATAGAGTAGAAAGGTCAGAAAAAGGTCTGAAAGGTGTAACAGGAGGAAAACCTCAAAGCAGTTGCACTATGAAACAATTGTTAGGGGAGGGTTGAGGAAAGTAAGACGGAAGAAAGTAAATATGAATGGAGGTTGCAGCTAAGGGCCTAAGGAAGGGACGCCGCAAAGAACCTCAGTTAATGCCTACAGTGCACCACATGAAGTGCACTGACAGCACTAAAACAATTTCTTTTGGTTCCTACTGGGCATTTATATATAAAAAAAACTTTCAATAGAATTTCACTTCTTTCATTACAATGTAATCAAACTGGCTATTTCAAATCACTCTATTCCTTTCATTTTCTCCCTGATGTTGAAAGAGATCTAGAAGTGTGCTGTGAATTTAGAAAACAAATTCACAGGGGGGGGCAAATCTACTCGATTTGTCTACAGTACAGTTACAGTAACTGGAGTGGTATCATCTGAACCTCCCAATTTTGTCATCTTGAACCTCCCAATTCAGTCCCGAGTTCAGATCTCGCTCATGGCTTGAAATATTTCAGTGACCTCGCGATCTGGCCGACTGTCGTCTCTTCCCGGGTTACACCAGAAAGTTACGGGGAACATAATTGGTCACCTACGCCTCAGGAAACTTACTCCTTACTCTGCAGTGATTCCGGCGCTTTCGGAATTTGAACCGGTTCTCAAGTACTGATCAGTTAAATGGCACTCGCCAGAGAGAGAGAGAGAGAGAGAGAGAGAGAGAGAGAGAGAGAGAGATAGTAGAGAGAGAGAGAGAGAGAGAGTGTAGCAATAACAAACTCTGACACACACAGAAAGAGAAAGAGTGAGCATCTCCGTATGAAGACAGAGAGAGAGAGAGAGAGAGAGAGAGAGAGAGAGAGAGAGAGAGAGAGAGAGAGAGAGAGAGAGAGTATAACTGTACAATAACCAACCTGACAGAGAGAGAGAGAGAGAGAGAGAGAGAGAGAGAGAGAGAGAGAGAGAGAGAGAGAGAGAGAGAGAGAGAGAGAGTTTTAGTATAACTATCCCAACCCCTGACAGAGAGAGAGAAGACAGAGAGAGAGAGAGAGAGAGAGAGAGTGTTACATACCTCGTTTATGGCTCCAGGTACATACTGCCGACCCACAGCACCGTGTTTTTGTTGCTGTAAGGAAAAGTGAACAGAAAATAATACCAAATAAAAATTATTCTAACTAATCTTTGAAAATCTCAAAATCATCTTCTATGAATATTATTCTCATCTCTTCATTCAATCTGTTAATGACGCCTGAGATTATCAAGACCGATTTCTTGAAGCTACCAGTTCTGTCGCAGTCGTTCTAGAATAGTGGTTTGCAATCTTTTGTACCCATGGCCCATTTTGGCATCCCTAGATACTCATGGCCCACTGCCCTTCAGAACTGTGTAATTATGATAAGAATTAATATAAACACTTTATAAAACACTTTATAATTATTTTTCAGAACACTTTATTAGTTATACATTTTCATTTGTGAAAGAAAACACTGACCTGCATTTACTGTAAATGATTTTCCATTTTTAAATACTATTTTGAAGATGTCTGTGGCATGCCCCCTTCAGAACTGCCCACCACTGGCCCACAGGTTGAAAACCAATTCTAGAACGAACCGCTTACGGTAATGATCATTACACCTCCCTTCAAATGAAACTTTACAAATTACTTGACAAATGAACATGGCCCTGTGCATAAATTAGGTAGAGAATGTTAAATGCCTTCATTACATATCTATACAAATCAACTTTAATGGTCCTGTCATCTCATTTGACTTAAAAATAATAAAAAAATTTTTGCATCTTTAGTCCGCACTTCTTTCTGTCCGCCCTCAGATCTTAAAACTACTGAGGCTAGAGGGCTGCAAATTGGTATGTTGACCATCCCCCCTCCAATCATCAAACATACCAAATTGCAGCCCTCTAGCCTCAGTACTTTTTATCTTATTTAAGGTTAAAGTTAGCCATAATCGTGCATCTGGCAACGATATAGGGCAGGCCACCACCGGCTCGTGGTTAAAGATGCACGGGCCACGGCTCATACAGCATTATACCGAGACCACCGAAAGATAGGTCGATTTTCGGTGGCCTTGATTATACGATGAACAGAAAACTCGATTGCGTCGAAGAAACCTCGGCTCATTTTCTACTCGTTTACTTACCAAGATGATTTTTCTCTCGAGGAGCTCGTCTTCCACGGATGCTCCATGATCCTGAAATAGTCAAAGTAAAATAAATAAATAAATGAATGAAAAAATAACCTTTCAATTTAGAAGAAACGGGGGAGATTAGCTTCCAAAACATATTGCTAATGCGTATGATTCTTCTCAGCTTGCAGTTACACCTACAAAACGTTTGGCTCCGTAGTTTTACTCTGAGCCGACCTTTGTTCCGTCGACATCCACCCCGCCCCCTTTTTATTTCTATTTTCCAGGGGCCCACTAAAGTGAGAATATTGTCATTAAGTGAAGCCCTCGCCAGAATCTCACAATCCTCCTTGCTTTCTACAAATACGTCCTGACATTCAAGAAACAGACAAAATAAGTTCTCTGCTACTCAATATTCCCTTCTCTTCCTTTTCTAAGCACTAAGCCAAGGTGGAGAGATCTGTGGTTGTTGTGTGTGTGTGTTTCGGTTTTTCAACTCTGTGGCTGAATATCACAGAGGAAAGAGATGACGCCTTGGAACTATCTGTCTCATAGGTCTGTCAGGTCTCGATGGTTGACTGACGTTCTGTCTTTCTGGATTCAGTTTTCGTATTCTGCGTTGCATGAGAATAAAACACTCTCAAAGGAAAGAGGAACCGTTATCAGAAGCTTTGACTCTGTTCTGTCTCTATAGTTTCAGAGCACAGCAGAGCATGGCACAGCAGACTCTCCTCTTCTGCAGGAGCTACGATACTGACGAGAAAAACACTGGAAGACAATTATAAAATATGAGAAGCACCTCATTTTGAAAACGCACAAGGGCCCCGCCAAGAGAGGGAATTATCCTGCGGAGGGCTGTACATAAAACCAAACAAAGGGTAGAGCAGAAGAATGGACTGAACTAGCTCTGCTGCCGAGGAGATCCCTGCTGTTTCAGGCGCTCTGTCTTCTCAGGGAAACTCCAGAGCAGAAAGGAAGCTCTAGAACGGAAACCCGTGGTTCTTTAATTCCCTTTCGTCTTGGTTTCACTTTTAGAACACCGTGGTTGTTGAACCAAAGGGGGAAAACTTAAGCAGAGCAAAAATCACCAGCCAGTATTCACCAGTACTTGGTATAATCCGAGGTCCCTTAGCCAAGGCCGTCTTGAGACAGGGTAATCTGTTACATGAATCCTCCTTCTACAGAATGAATTAGGAGGTTCTTCTGTGACAGCTCAAAAAGATTCACATATGGTAGTGATTCAGAGGACTAAAGATCGATCGTAAAGGTAGTGCTAATTATTACGCATCGTAAAGAAATGGTAGGTGGAAGCTGCAATTAAGATTTACTATTTAAACGTTTAATTGCAAAAGTGCAACAGCCAGAGTTAGCCATAAGTACTGACAGAAGGCTTGGTATTGTACACACACACACACACACACACACACACACACACACACACACACACACAATAGGGTACACTTTCAGCTTGATTGTCTTTGTATTTTGCATTATTTTCCCCTTTCATTTGAATACACTTACGAAGTCACCATCGAATAGATAAATAAATAAGAAAACAAGTAGGCAAATCAATCAATCAATCAACTAAGGCCAAATTTTGTAAACCATCACTATCGAACAAAAACATAGAGCTGAATTTTCAACACTATGACAATCGAAAGAATATTGAATTTTGTACATCACGGGGAAAAAAAAAATCACAATTTTTTGTATCATCACCATCAAAAGAAATGCAATTTTGTATCATCATCATTGGAAAAAACTCGATTTTTTAAAAAACTATCACCATCGAATATAGAAAACTCCATAAACCAGTTTCAGAGGTGTGATAATATTTCAAACTATAAATTCACTATTCTCTGAGATCTTGAGCATTGTATGCCTCAGCAAAGGTCGTCACTATGGAAGAGAGTACACAATCTGGATAGTGGGACAATGAACAACATCTTAATTTAATCAGTCTTTCGTTACACTAAAAATCGGAATTTTAAATGCGTTGTTTCCATCGTTAGATTTCGCTGTTTTCCTCTGATCGTCCCGTACATGACTGACAGACTCATAGCATGCACCGTAAGCAATATTAAGAATTAAGACCACTACATTCATAGCGCAATAGACAGACTTCTCAATCAACGAGTCGACCTTCCATTACCGACAGAACAGCAGTTGCAACGAGGATCAACGAAGAAGCAATCAGAGTCGACGCGAGTAGAAGACGCCATCTTGAGAGGCGACTTGGCCTACTACTACTGCTGCTGCTGCTACTCCTACTTCTATTGCTACTGCTCAACGACCCTCGAAGCTGGACTGGTCCTTCGAACGGCCGGAGAGGACACTCAAGACATTAGCCGACCTCAGCAGCAGATGTTTCAAACATTTTGACTTCACCGAATTAAAAAAATAATATATATATATATTTCGTAATGTTGGCCATTTCCACACGTGCATAATTTTCATCCTGATGCTAATTTCCAGCCTGATGCTACACTGGGAGTGAGCGATGGCGTCAGACTTTTAATTACCAGGAAGAATTATGTTCAACAATTTCATGCTTCAATCGTCGGTGGCCATCTGTCACTGGCGGTCCTTAATGCGTTCCACATGTCAAGGCTATGATCGTTTCATTTCCACATGTCGAAAATGGGATGATTTCAGTTCGCTGGTTCTTTGTTCGGCTCAGGACCACCCATGGAAGAGATATCATTCAGTCAAGAACAAATTCTATGTGAGGTAACTACTTTGCCTCATCTACAGCGCTGCAGGCGAGGCATTTCATTTTTCTACAGACGAGGCTGACCAACACCCACCCCCACCTTTTTTTTTTTTCTTTAATAGCAACGACTTAGACTTCGACAGTTTAGAACTAAGAAAATCTGTCAAACGTGCATTTCAGGAATGATGCATAATAATACTACATACATACACAATTCCCTCTTCCATACAAGGAATCCCTCAGAACGATGCATAATAATAATAATAATAATAATAATAATAATAATAATAATAATAATAATAATCTCTTCTTCCATATAATGAATCCTTCAGGAATGATACATAATAATAAACACACAATTCCCTCTTCCATGCAAGGAATCCTTCAGAAATGATGCATAATAAATACACATTCCTCTTCCATACAAGGAATCCTTCAGGAATTATGCATAAACACACAATTCTCTCTTCCATACAAGGAATCCTTCAGAATGATGCATAATAATAATAAATACACAATTTCCTCTTCCATACAAGGAAACCTTCAGGAATGGTGCATAATAAACACACAATTCCCTCTTCCATACAAGGAATCCTTCAGGAATAATGCATAATAAACACACAATTCCTCTTCCATACAAGGAATCCTTCAGAATGGTGCATAGTAAACACATAATTCCTCTTCTATACAAGAAATCCTTCAGGAATGGTGCATAATAATAATAAATACACAATTCCCTCTTCCATACAAGGAATCCTTCAGGAATGGTGCATAATAAACACACAATTCCCTCTTCCATACAAGGAATCCTTCGGGAATAATGCATAATAATAATATATACACAATTCTCTCTTCCATACAAGGAATCCTTCAGGAATGATGCATAATAAACAAACAATTCCCTCTTTTACACAAGGAGTCCTTCCTTGTGATTAAGTTTGCTATTGTCCCAGGGACTATCTGATTTTCCTTAATCTTATTCAGTTCAAATGAAATCTGCCTTATTCCCACGTGACGCAGTATATCAGGACATACAACTCTTCTTTAAATAACCATAATTAACTACTAAGGCCAGGGAAAGGGAAAAACAGGTACTATCTGCTCTGGACGGGATCCTGTGTGTCAGTTAAAACCTGACAGGCGTTTCTCTGTTCTAGCGGGATGGTTTGGTGATACAGTACTTGGTGGGAGGAGGGGAAGGTTTTATGAGCAATTTACAGACTTCTGTGCCATTATACCACTCTCTATGTGACCCACCACCCTCAGCTAACAAACAGGTCCCTAACTCACAGAAGACAAATGTGATTGTAATGAAATATCACTATAGTATTCTAGCTTGCCAGGGAATCAAACCAGGACTTCTCAGTCGAAAGAGTATGGTAGTCATTTGATCTGTGAGGTTCAAATACCGTTTGGGTGTGGTCAGAAACTGGATGGGTGACCACCAGGAAAGGCTGAGTGCTGTTTACAAAGAAGCCCCTTGGGCATCCACGAAGGCAGTGCAAGGGCTAGCAACCTCATCCCTGAAATACTCGCTGAAAACCAGACGCTTAATGCTGTACTACCTTGTGATGCCACTACCTTCCTCTACATGGACAGAGATGTGTATATATATACAGTATATATACATTTATGTATATAAATAAATAAATGTATATATACATATGTACATATATATATGTATATACATAATGTATATATCTATATATATCTATATATAAAAATATATATACATACACTGTATATATATAATATATATAATATAATACAACGCCATGAACTAATCACTTGAAGCAATTACTGGGTACATCAGAGTTCACCAATCCAATAACTCAGCGAGGCGCCAAATGTCCGCGAAGTCGAAATGAATGATTTACACACACGTGTGTTCAGACTGAATGACTGACTGACTAACTTCATTCGCGATAAAACCATTTACCTGGAACTGAGCAATCAATCTGTTGTGTAATTATCAAGATGACGTCTTCAGTTTAGAGAAACTTAATCAAAATTTTCAGTCATAATTTTTTTGGAGGGTTGTGAATATTGTGGGTGGTATAATATTTTTGTTTTTGTTTTATTTTCTCACGTTTACTAAACGTCTGTGTAATAATAATAATAATAATAATAATAATAATAATAATAATAATAATAATAATAATAATAATAATAATAATATTATTATTATAATTATTATTATTATTATTATTGTTATTTTTAATATTACCATTACTATTCAGATGTACCCTATTCATATGGAGTAAGAGAAGGTAATGGGAAATACAGAAAGAAGAGATCAGTTATTAGAAAGGAAAATTAATTGGCAAAATAATAAATAGATAAAATTGTAGGTAAATCGTAAAATACGAGGAGAATTGCCTTAAGGTAGCAATGCGTTGTATCTTCGCCTGAACTTCCGAAGAAGTTCCAATTGCACGACATCCTCAGTAGGGAGGCTGTTCCACAGTCCTCCAGCGGTGTGAGGAGGAATAAAGGACCTCTGGAACTGGTGTGAGGAGGAATAAAGGACCTCTGGAACTGGTGTGAGGAGGAATAAAGGACCTCTGGAACTGGTGAGGAGGAATGAAGGACCTCTGGAACTGGTGTGAGAGGAATAAAGGACCTCTGGAACTGGTGTGAGGAGGCATAAAGGACCTCTGGAACTGGTGTGAGGAGGAATAAAGGGCCTCTGGAACTGGTGAGGAGGAATAAAGGACCTCTGGAACTGGTGTGAGGAGGAATAAAGGACCTCCGGAACTGGTGTGAGGAGGAATAAAAGACCTCTGGAACTGGTGTGAGGAGGAATAAAGGACCTCTGAACTGGTGTGAGGAGGAATAAAGGACCTCTGGAACTGGTGTGAGGAGGAATAAAGGACCTCTGGAACTGGTGTGAGGAGGAATAACGGACCTCTGGAACTGGTGTGAGGAGGAATAAATGACCCCTGGAACTGTTGTGAGGAGGAATAAAGGACCTCTGGAACTGTTGTGAGAAGGAATAAAGGACCTCTGGAACTGGTGTGAGGAGGAATAAAAGACCTCTGGAACTTTGGAGAAGTTCGACAGCGAGGCAAAACATTTAGCCTACTCCATATTGGTGCTTCTGCTGTTCAGCTAATCTGGCCGCTCTCTCGGCAGATAAAGGGGATCAGGATCAACTGCGAATGTGAAAGATCTCTGTTGAAATACAACCTGTGGAAAAGTGACAGACGAGAGACCATCCGTCAAAGGTTTGAAAGGCGTGACAGGAGGAAAACCTCAAAGCAGTTGCACTATGAATCAACTGTTAGGAGAGGGTTGAGGAGAGAAAGATGGAAGTAAGAGAAAATGAGAGGAAGAACGGTAAAAGGAACGAATGGGGTTGCAGTTAGGGGCCGTAGGGACGCTGCGGAGAACCTTAAGAAAAAGGTCATCAGTATTAACTTCACTTAAGAAAAAGGTAATCATTATTAGCTTCACTTAAGAAAAAGGTCATCAGTATTAACTTCACTTAAGAAAAAGGTCATCAGTATTAACTTCACTTAAGAAAAAGGTCATCATTATTAACTTCACTTAAGAAAAAGGTCAATTAAACTTCACTTAAGAAAAGGTCATCATTATTAACTTCACTTAGGAAAAAGGTCATCATTATTAACTTCACTTAAGAAAAAGGTCATCAGTATTAACTTCCCTTAAGAAAAAGGCCATCAACATTAACTTACTTAAGAAAAAGGTCATCAATATTAACTTCACTTAAGAAAAAGGTCAACAGTATTAACTTCACTTAAGAAAAGGTCATCAATATTAACTTCACTTAAAAAAGTCATCAATATTAACTTCACTTAAGAAAAAGGTCAACAGTATTAACTTCACTTACGAGAAAGGTCATCAATATTAACTTCACTTAAGAAAAGGTCATTGATATTAACTTTGCTTAAGAAAAGGTCATCAATATTAAAAAAATGGGCTTCAATTTCGATCATGTTTACATTTGAAGTATTTTGTACGGTTTGTCAAAAAGCATTTCGTCATTGTAAAGGCTAGATTCATATTAATTTTGTTACTGAAACAAGACGACCCTGTAACGAGTTAGTAGGACTGATGAGGATGGGAAGTATTAGTATCTGAAATTCTCCTTTTCGCTTTAACTCTGTACATAAATTATTTTTAACACTACTGTGCCTTTAATTCTCAGTTTTAGTATTGCTATTTTCAGATTAAGTTGGCCTTTATACAGTACATAAAAACAAACCTAGACGCTTAGATCTAAACTTTTTTCTGTATTGTGATGTCAGACTCTTCCTGCTGTTTCGTATAGAACTTCAGTATTCTCTCAGTAAATTCAGTTTTAGATCATCTCACAAGCCGTTTTATTTTCTGCTGCTGCTGACTGGGCAATATCTCTTCCTTTCCTTATTCACGTTAGTTTTTTATTCATGAAACTGTTCTTTCTCCAGAAAACCTGAATTCTGAAGAGAATTTCAACAAGATGAACATAACACGCACACTTGCCGCGCTGTAAGAATGAATTAGAATCCCGTTCTGTTTTGGAAATCTATTGAAAACGTTTAAAGTTCACTAGTTTCAAGACCAACTGGTCTCCTCTTGACCTGATTATAACCAGTAACAGACGGATAGGTACAAATGTCAAGAGATAGGAAAAAATTAAGTTCATTCAACCTTAACAAGGTTGGGTGCTCCTGGCGAGCACCTCTGGACTCTAGACAACCGACAGAGACTATTAAAAAAAATAAATAAAAGGAATACTGTGATTAGAATAGGAGACAGAATTAAGGCCAAGCGCTGGGATCTATGGGGTCATTCAGCGCTGAAAGGGAAACTGAGACTCAAGAAGGTTTGAAAGGTGCAACAGGGGAAAACCTTTGCTGCTAGGAGAGGATTGAGGAAAGTAAGACGGAGGAAAGAATATGAGCGGAGGTACAGTAAAGGAATGAAAGGGGATGCAACTATGGGCATAAGGGAGGGACTCTGCAAAGGACCTCGAGTAATGCCTACAGCGCACCGCATGAGGTGCACAGATTTGCTACCCCTACAGGAATAACAAGAACTCTTCTTACAAACGCGTGGGGCAGAATCGTCCCGTCATCGGACGTGTGATTACGGAATTCGCCTCTTGATTGATCCTCCCAAATGTTTATGCAAATGGCCATAAAATGGCGTCACTGAAATGTATAAGATCTTTTCATGCAAATGCCCTGACACACATTTGAATGTTTTAATGTTAAATGCCGGGCCATATGCTCAGGGAACCGGTATGTAGCACCCTGAAGTCAGAATGGGTTCAAAATGGGTTCTTCCCAGGGGTAGTGTCGTCAGTGCGCCTCATACGGTGCACTGCAGGCGTTATTTGAGGCTCTTTGTGGCATCCCTTCCTCAGGCCCCTATCTGCAACCCCTCTCGTTCCTTTTTACTGTACCTCTTTTCATATTCTTTCTTTCCTCCTACTCTCCTGAACCCTCCTAACAATTGTTTCATGGTGCAACTGTTTTGAGGATTGGTACGCTGATCCTGAAATAATCCTATACACAGCTTCAAAGTACACAGACACACATTTAGGCCTAAACTCTAAAATAAAAAAGGCCTTAACATCTCTCAGCTACTAAGCACTTGGAACACTTTGGACTTGATAAGGCAAATGACCTCCAGCATGTAATTGATGAATTTCATCTGCAGCAGAATCACTGTACCGAGTTGGGAGTATCGTTGAAATGAATTTGAACGAGATTGGACAATTCATTGGGAAAAAAAGCTGTTTTAGAATGAAGAGAGATCTACGCCTGTAAAGCATCTTATTGTTTCCATCAGGGATATTGGCTGGCTGCAAGGAAGCTAATTATAGGGCTTGCATTCAAGTTACTTAAGAAAAGGTCATCAATATTAACTTCACGACGCCTGAGATAACTTGAAGAAAGGTGACTGGTCTGGATTATTATTATTATTATTATTATTATTATTATTATTATTATTATTACTCATAGTACCAAAAAGCGTCTTGAAATGGAGAAACAAATCCGCAGTTCTGTATGGGTACAGATATATTTGAAGAAAAGTGACTGGACTATGAATATTATTTTATTATTATTATTATTATTATTATTATTATTATTATTATTATTGCTCATAGTAGCATGCGTCTTGGAATGGAGAACAAACTCATGTGTTATTTATGGGGTACAAATGTGTTTAAAATAAATCTAGGCAGAGAGCTGGGAATCTGTTGAAAACGGAAATCGAACAGATTCCCGCATGCTCTCTGTTTGGACTTAATTTTCGATATATTTGTACCCATACACAACTGTGTATGTATTTCGCCATTATTATTATTATTCGCCCATTCCCGTAGGTAGGGTAGTGCCGCCGGTGCACCTCATGCGATGCACTGTAGGCAAAACTTAAGTGAAGTTAATGCTGGTGGCCTTTTTCTTAAGTGAAGTTAATACTGATGACCTTTTCTTCAGTGAAGTTAATAATGATGACATTTTTCTTCAATGAAGTTAATAATGATGACCTTTTTCTTCAGTGAAGTTAATACTGATGACCTTTTTCTAAGTGCAGTTAATACTGATGACCTTTTCTTAAGTGAAGTTAATACTGATGACCTTTTTCTTAAGTGAAGTTAATATTGATGACCTTTTTATGAAGTTGATGACCTTTTTCTTATGAAGTTAACACTGATGACCTTTTTCTTAAAGTTTATTGATGATCTAAGTGAATTGAATACTGATGACCTTTTTCTTACGTGAAGTTAACATTGATGACCTTTTTTTAAGTGAAGTTAATATTGATGACCTTTTTCAAGTGAAGTTAATACTGATGGCCTTTTTTCTTAAATGAAGTTGATATTGATGACCTTTTTCTTGAGTGAAGTTAATATTGATGACTTTTTCTTGAGTGAAGTTAACATTGATGACCTTTTTCTTTTTAAGTGAAGTTAACACTGATGACCTTTTTAAGTGAAGTTAATACTGATGATCTTTTTTAAATGAAGCAATACTGATGACCTTTTTCTTCAGTGAAGTTAATATTGATGACCTTTTTGATGCCCTTTGAAGTTAATACTGATGACCTTTTTCTTAAGTGACCTTAATACTAATGACCTTTTCTTGGCGAAGTTAATATTGATGACCTTTTTCTTAAGTGAAGTTAATATTGATGACCTTTTCTTATGAAGTTAATACGATGACCTTTAATAAGTCAAGTATTCAGATCTAAACAAGATGATCGACATTTTCAAGAGTCATGGCACGCTGGTCAATCAATCGAATCTTCCCCATAATGATTGATCACGTAACTGATGGCATAGAACGCCATATCAATCTTCAGAACTGCCGCAATTAAACTGATGAGGTCTGACCTTCGATTCAGGAATTGCTAATGAGAATGAATGAACTGGGAGGTGTCTATTACCGTAGTTCCTTTGAGGTTTATTATTGTCTTGACTGTTTTTAGAAGGTACGATGAAGGGCAGGCCTTATGTCAAAGCTTTGATTGGAGTAGTTACGGCTAACGTAATATTGTGCGGCTTTTTGTCGAAACTGATAAGAACAGTCAATCTCTCTCGCTCTCTCTCATGTACATGCATACATACATATACATATTACATATATATACTACATATAAACATATATATATTATATATATATACATAAATGATGAATGTCTTTTACTGTAATACCACAGTGTAATATGAATATATTCATACATATATATTATACATACATATATATATATATATATATATATATATATATATATATATATATATATATATATATATATATATAGTATATTCAAACATATATATTATATATATATATATATATATATATATATATATATATATATATATATATATATATATATAATTATACAATATATATAAGGTACATAAAGAAATATTAGACGGCATTTGGTGAAGCTGATAAGATTAGTCTCTCTCTCTCTCTCTCTCTCCCCTCGATTTTACGTAACGTGATACAATTAATGTAATATTTATCAGTATCTATTGACTGTCAATAAAACCCATTCCTAATTTATTTCAGGGGGTCATAATAACCCCACTTTTTGGGAGCTCATGTCCCGCCATGTCATAAAATCGTTTGGAACGGAATATAGAATTTTGGCCGAAGACTGCCAAGCTGGGACCTAGGAGGTCATTCAGCGCTGAAAGGGGGAACTGAGAGTAGAAAGGTCTGAAAGGTGTAACAGGAGGAAAACCTCTGAGAGTAGAAAGGTCTGAAAGGTGTAACAGGAGGAAAACCTCAAAGCAGTTGCACTATGAATCAGTTGTCAGGAGAGGGTTGAGGAAAGTGAGATGGAAGAAAGAGAATATGAATGGAGGTTCAGTAAAAGGAATGAAAGGGTTGCAGCAGCAGCTGGAGCCTAAGAAAGGGGGATAAAATTGTTGGGGAGTTTTATAACATGAAAACAAAAAGATAGCTTTGTAAATTTGCGTGGAATATAAATTTTTCTTATAAGTTATGGTACTTTTCCTAGAATACATATATATATATATATATATATATATATATATATATATATATATATATATATATATATAAACAGTATATACTATATATATATATATATATATATATATACATATAAAATGTATATATATACAGTATATACTATATATTATATTATATATAATATATAAATAAAAAATGTATATATATATATATATATATATATATGCTATTTAATAGGTATATATATATCTCTGACATCATATAGATTTCTAAGTCCAGTGTGGCTGTATATAACTATGTTAGTATTAAGAATAAATACAAAGAAATAGTGCCTATATATCCATTAACCTCCTCCTGAAAACCAGATACCATTGTAAACCAGAACTTACTGAGTCCCCTGCGTTACTATCAATGAAAGTCATATATACAGAAACGGATCATATCTATGTGGTGTAAATAATAACAAATAAAAAGTATATAACATATATATATATATTATATACATAATATAATTATAAATTATATATATATATATATATATATATATATATATATATATATATATATATATATATATATATATATATATATAAGCATCGAACACTTTCTGTGTTACGAAAGCGAGTTCGATAACTACATGACAAGTGACTGAGGTGTTATTGCCTTACATAAAACATATATATATATTTTTTTGCTGGACGAAAGTTTACACTGAGAAACCGAGTTGTAACGAATGAGATAAAAAAAAAAAAACTAGAACGTGATTCGTTAAAGGGAGAAGCCGATCACTGGTCGCACCTGGATTGGAAATTTTGGACGTTTGAGCAAAGACTTAAAAAAAAAAGGAGTCTATGCCATGCATATGAGACCTTCAAAGGGAAGCTAACGACGAACGGTTATATTATGATAAGTAATGAGCAGAGAGACATACATACATACATACATACACCACACAAAAACGCAGACACACCCACATATATATAATATAATGTACAGTATATATAAACATATGTATTTAAGCATAAATGTATATTTATGAGCTGAGTTAGTCGAGAAACATGCCAAGTGCCACTTTTAAAATATAATACATTAAATTAAAAAGTACTTTGAGCCAGGATGGCGCTTGGCATGTTTCTCGACTGATAGCCTCATATGTAAAATGTTTTTATACGAATTACTAAATGAACAGAGAGGCAACAGAAGGTAGGTTCAACCGGAATGAAATAGACCGCAAAATACCTTTTAAGAAATAGTACTGTCGACCCGAAGAAAATGATTGTTTATAGAAGTATTCAATACATTGAAAAAACATCGATATATATATATCGGTTCTTTGATGACGCACCTGGGAACTCTGAAGCACAAAAAAAGTAAAATAAAAAAAGGCTTAAAATACTGATATTCCGACGCAAAGATGATTTAGGCTAAATCACATTTGATTAATCTCCGAGTTGCCGAAGAGTCACGCCCTTTGGGCTGTGCTTGCATGCGGTGCCTTCCTCCTCCTCCTCCTCTTCTTCTTCTTCTTCGACGTCTGTCGCAAAGAGCCTCAAAGCAGCAGAGATTACATCTTGTCTCAGATGATGAGCTGAAGTACTGGAGGAATGAATGCGACCGAATTTCTGATTTTTGTTTTTCTTTTTAGTTTTCTGAAATAAAACTATTGTGCCGGCTTTGTCCGTCCGTCCGCACTTTACTCTGTCTGCACTTTTCTGTCCACACTTTTCTTGTCCGCACTTTTTTCTGTCCGCACTTTTTCTGTCCGCCTCAATCCTAACATTGAGGCTAGGGCTGCAAATTGGCATGTTGATCATCCACCTCCAATCATCAAACATACCAAATTGCAGCCCTAGCCTCAGCAGATTTTTAATTTGATTTAAGTTGTGTTAGCCATAATCGTGCTTCTGGCAACGATGTAGGCCAGGCCACCACCAGCCCGTCCGTGGTTAAAGTTTCATGGGCCGCAGCTCATACAGCATCGCTACTGAGACCACCGAAAAGACAGATTCTGTTTTCGGTGGCCTTGATTATACGCTGTACAGAAAACTCGATTGTTTCCTTCTTTTCTGAGAATCCAGGAGTTCCTCTCGAGACATCGCCAAAACGTTATCTTAAAGATCTGTCTTCTGCTCTATCTTTCTCTATTTATCTTGAAGATAGATCTATCGGAAGTTCCTCTTAATCTTTTCCTGCCAGATAGGTATATCAAGTTCTCTCTAGCATCTATTTCCTGCCAATATTATCTTAAAGATAGGTATATCGGAAGTTCTCTCTTAGCAGCCCCTATCTTTCTTCTGCCAATATTATCTTAAAGATAGATCTATCAAAAGTTCTCCTTAACAGGCCGCTACAGCGTATAATCAAGGCCACCGAAACTTAACTATGGCCCGGTGGTGGCCTCATCCTATATCGTTGCCATAAGCACGATTATGGCTAACTTTAACCTTAATAAAATCAAAACCACTGAGGCTAGAGGGCTGCAATTTGCATGTTTGATGATTGAGGATGGGTGACCAACATGCCAATTTGCAGCCCTCTAGCCTCAGTAGTTTTTAAGATCTGAGGGCGGACAGAATAAAGTGTGACGGACAGAGACAAATCCGGCGTAATAGTTTCCCTTTTTACAGAAAACTAAAAATGGTGTTTTTAACATGCCCAAAGCACAGTACTCACCATGGGGAATTACTCTTGTATTGGATTCTTCCAGAAATGAATAATTGTTCTTCAAGTGCTTTGAAAAAAGTGATTCGCTGAGGCAGGTGTCACCTGGGGACTGAGATGGGACTTGGTGCATCACGTACCTGAAAAGAAAAAAAAAAAAAACAGAAAGATTGTATCCAGACAACTGATTTGAAAAATGTCAATTATTATTATAATTATTATTATTATTAATATTATTATTAGGCAGTTTAACGAGGTCGTCTGGTTTGAAGCACTTGACTCTTAAGGGCTGGCTACAATACTAAATAAAAAAATATATATATATAGATAATATATATATATATATATATATATATATATATATATATATGTATATATATACATATATATATATATATACATATATATATATATGTACATATATATATATATATATATATATGCACATACACACGCGCACATATATACCTTTCAATACTCCATTTATCATTTGCTTTTCAATCGAGTTTTTTTCTACCCATTTTTCCTCACTCACTGAGGGAAAATGCAAAGTAGGATGTAGGAGAGTTTGTGAGCAATCAGAATTGCTCCACAAACTCCGTAGAACGACTTAAGACTTCCATCTCACGCGCCCAAAGAGATGACGACGAATTTTACAGTATTACGGCCTCTTCTCAAACTGGCAAATATATGTATATTCATTTGGCGTTCCGTTGAAAAGACATTCATTCTGAATCTGATGAGTTTCAGGTCATTATGGAGAGCCTGTTTTGATAAAGATCATTCGTTACTGCAATTGTTATTAAACTGAGATAATTACAGATAGTTTTTCAGAAGCCAATTATGGAGAGCCTAAAATTGAATTGAATTGAATTGAAACATAGTGATATCCCCTTCCTTACTGCAGACAGTTATTAAAACTTTACTGTAGATAATTAAGTAGATAGTTTCATTTTAGAAGCCTTAATTAGTAAGTAGTTTTATGAATATAAAACTGAATTGAATTGAATTGAACATAGAAGGATATTAATATCCCTTCCTTACTGCAGACAGTTATTAAACTTTACTGTAGATACTTAAGTAGATAGTTTCATTTAGAAGCCTTAATTAGTAAGTAGTTTTATGAATATAAAACTGAATTGAATTGAATTGAACATAGAAAGATATTATATCTCTTCCCTTACTGCAGGCGGTTATTAAACTTTACTGTAGATAATTAAGTAGATAGCTTCATTTTAGAAGCCTTAATTAGTAAGTAGTTTTATGAATATAAAATTGAATTGAATTGAATATAGAATTTAGGTTAAAGGCCAAGCACTGGGACCTATGAGCTCATTCAGCGCTGAACGGAAATTGAAAGTAAAAGGTCTGAAAGGTGTAACAGGAGGAAAACCGCCCAGTTGCACTGTGAATCAGTTGTCAGGAGAGGGTTAAGGAAAATAAGATGGAAGAGGGAATATGAAAGGAGGTACAGTAAAAGGGGTCGCAGCTAGGGGCCTAAGGAAGGCACGCTGCAAAGAACCTTGGCAAGTAATGCTTACAGTGCACTGCATGAGGTGCGCTGGTGGCGCCATACCCTACGGGGAAGTAGTTTTATGTTGGAAGCCTTAATTTAGTATGTAGTTTTATGTTGAAGTCTTAATTAGTACGTAGTTTTGTGTTGAAGCCTTAATTAGTATGTCGTTTTATGTTGGAAGCCTTAATTAGTATGTAGTTTTATGTTGGAAGCCTTAATTAGTATGTAGTTTTATGTTGGAAGCCTAATTAGTATGTAGTTTTATGTTGGAAGCCTTAATTAGTATGTAGTTTTATGTTGGGAGGCCTAGAGTACAGTGACATCCATTAAGTAAACCTGACATTCTAATCATATCATCGCAAAAATGATCGACATCTAATTAATCTATTAATCCATTTACAAAACGACCTCTCCCATCTACATACACATGTGTATGTGCGCCATACTGCCCACATGCATATGTGAAAAGCCCCAACCCAAACTTCCCTGGCCAACCGCCTGCCCCTATACCACACAGAACATATGTTTTATTAGGATGAAACGAAGAGCCTCATTCCGCCCGATCACCGTCAGTATCGCTGCTGTGGTCCGACAGTCAGACGTCAGGATAGTCGACCGCCATGGCGATTTCTGGGTCTGTCGTTCGTTGGTTCTTCGCCTCCTGCTAGCGACGGCGGCGGCCATCCTTCCAGCCTCTGTCCAGTAAATAAAACAAGGTTGAAGATGCGTACAGGCGTATGGTGTAAGGAGGGCTACCTTCTAGCTGCTGTCAAGGGCATCTGCAAAAATTAGCAGCCTGAGGAATATTCTAGCTCTTACAGAGGATGAGACAGAGATCTTCTTCTGTGCCAGAAATGGGCCTTGGTTAAAATTCTGTAGACTCTGTTCAGGTAAATAAATACAAGGCAGAAGATAATCTCAGCAGCTGTCAAGGACATCTGCAAAAATTAGCAGCCTGAGGAATATTCTACCCTTACAGAGGACGATCTTCTTCTGCGCCAGAAATGGGCCTTGGTTAAAATTCTGTAGACTCTGGTCAGGTGAATAAATACAAGGCAGAAGATGTATAGAAGAGGGATAATCTTAGCAGCTGACAAGGGCATTTGCGAAAATTAGCAGCCCTAAGAATATAGTTCTCAGTAGAGATGAAGTAGAGGACTTCTATGCCAGAAATGGGCCTTGGTTAAAACTCTGTAGACTCTGTACAATAAATATTATCACCAAAGAGCGAATCACGTAGAATATGAACTGCTCTTTTTGAGTTTTATATGAGTCAGAAAACGATTTAAAGCATGAAACTGGATGCTAAAAAAAAAAGATCCAGTTAATGCTAAACTTGGAACCTGGAAAATGACTGAGTATTGGTATTTTAACAACTAGAATCTAATTTTAATGGATCAAAATGACGTCAGACCCTCCTCCTACGATTCAACTCCACAGAAATAAGGTTCCAGGTCTCAACCTTCCAGTGACTCAACCTTCAGGGACAAATCCTCTGGGGTTTAAGAGGTTCTTAGAGCTGAACCCCACTTCAACCCCTTAGGAAAACTTCCGTGGCTACAAAAAAAGTGTAGATAGTCTCATATATTCCCAACCTTAAGTATAGATGGTCACACATATTCTCAAACTTAAGTGTAGATAGTCTCATAAATTCTCAAACCTAGATCCTTCATGGCTCAAAGGATGCTGTTTCCTAAAGCATCAAGGCCTCGTGGAATATGGTTCTTACACTGAACTCACTCGACCTAATCAAAGTAACTACGCACTCTAAAGATTCCACATCTCAGACTCTGAAAAATACCGATTCATCACATCCATTATTTTTCCCACTACGAATTGTGCGTCTGTCGTCTTAAACCCTATAATCACAGGAATAACAACCAAAGATATCTCACAATAATTCTGTCTCATGATTATGAAGATTTAAGTTCATATAAAAGTTACTGTCGCCATTTAAAAAAGTATGTATCATATTGGTGTGCCCATTGTCCTGGAATTTTAGATGTTCAAATTCTAATTCAATGAATGGCTAAAGAAATCTCCGGGTTGTAGAATCATTTTAAATTTACTGACAAAAAACATGAAAATTAAATGAATATCCTTATAGAATTAAACACCACTTTTTTCACTAAATCAACAGATAAGTATCTGCACAGACCTCAAGATCTTACAAACTGTCTGAAAGTGACTGAAACTTGACTATAGCAGATATCCTAACATCGGGGTCTGACAGACCTGGCCTTATGCCAGCACGGCTCTTGCCTCTGGAGAAGACCGCTGAATTGAACTGAATATAGAATTTAGGCCAAAGGCCAAGCACTGGGACCAGTGAGGTCATTCAGCTGGAAACGGAAATTGACAGAAAAGTTTGAAAGGTGTAACAGGAGGAAAACCTCAAAGCAGTTGCACTATGAATCAACTGTTAGGAGAGGGTTGAGGAAAGTAAGATGGAAGAAAGAGAATATGAAAGGAGGTACAGTAAAAGGAACGAAAGGGGTTGCAGCTAGGGTCGAAGGCACGCTGGTGGCGCTACCTGCTCCCCTACGGGGTGGAGGAGCCCTGAACGAAGTCCCTGCAGACAATGACTGACAGACTCTGCAAATATACAAATCGTTTATATAAGTTTCTGGCCAATATGAAAAGCTTTTTCAACTTGCTATGAGAACGGGAGAATTCATTTTTTGAAGATCTTACCCCGGCCCTAAAAAGGAGGGGTGTTATTTTCGAGTTGGGAGGCGGCCATCCAGGGAGATTTGAAACATTAATGAAATGCAAATTTTTTATAGGGCCAAGTGTAAGAGCTTCTTCTTAAATGTCAATTTACATGCAAAATTACCAAATTAAATTTGCATATAATTACGGGGATTATTTGCATATAAACTAATTCCTTTAGGTGCAGATATATCCATGTGAACCCTGTTTGAGAGAGAGAGAGAGAGAGAGAGAGAGAGAGAGAGAGAGAGAGAGAGAGAGAGAGAGAGAGAGAGAGAAAGATAGTAAACCTACATCAGTAACAATGTTCGCTGTGAGTTTTCATTAGTTAAGCTTAAGCAAAGGCACACAGTAGAAATTCAGCCAAACACCTGACCATGAGAGAGAGAGAGAGAGAGAGAGAGAGAGAGAGAGAGAGAGAGAGAGAGAGAGAGAGAGAGAGAGAGAGAAAAGTGTGTCAGTGATGAAGTCCGCATAAGGAATTCAAGGAAATAATTTTTTTTTTTTTTTTTTTGACACCATCGAAATCTTTCTTTTCGACTGGATGTCGACTCTCTGAAAAATATAAAAATTTAACGAGAAAAAATGAGATTTATGACCATTATGATAATCCAGTTGTCACAGGTGACGCCTGGTACGAAGTGGAGAGTTGGGAATGACAGAAATATAGTTCCTTTGATCTATAGCGCGTATGAATATGCAGATTGCTGTCTTCGACTGTAATCTAGTTATGTAGTTACGTTTTCGCCCCACAAATATACGCGTAGAGAGTTTGTAGATGTTTGTGTGTATGTTTATTAAACATACAAACGTACATACACATTATGTATATGCGTGTACATATATATGTATATATGTACTGTATATATGTGTGCATTATTTATCTATGTATATTTATATGTTTATGTTAACATACATAAACATCTATACACTACACATACGTGTTTATTCTCAATGGTTTCTCATTCAGAGCAAACAAAGTAGAACACATTTTTTTCCTACAGAATATTAAATAAAATCAAATAAAACAAAATATATAAATCACACAAAACTATGAATAAAGTAAGCATTCACAATCCAGTCCTCTGTAAATTGCCAAAACATTTTCAATAATTTCTTGAGGGCGAAGGCCGATGGGAGGGGCAATGCCCTTCTCTAGCCGATGCCTGAATGATTCAAAGTAAAAAAACGCGCCGAAGTTACTTCGGCGCAATTGAGTTTTTCTGTCCAGCGTATACTCAAGGTCACCGAAAATAGATTTATTTTTTCGCTGATCTCGGCATAATGCTGTATGAGCCGCGGACCATGAAACTCTAACCATGGCCCTGTGGTGGCTATCCTATATCGTTGCCAGATGCACGATTATGGTTAACTTTAACCTCAAATAAATGAAAACTACTGAAGGCTAGATGGCTGCAATTTGGTATGTTTGATGATTGGAGGGTGGATGATCAACGTACCAATTTGCAGCCCTCTAGCCTCAGTAGTTTTTAAGATCTGAGGGCGGACAGAAAAAAGTGCGGACAGAAAATGTGAGGACAGAAAAATGTGCGGACGGACGGACAAAGCTGGCACAATAGTTTCCTTTTATAGAAAACTAAAAAAAAAAAAATGGAAGCGGAAAAGTAGACCAGAAATCTCTGTGAGACTCATTTCAATTTCAAGTAAATTTCGCACACAAATCGTCAGAGCCAGTCAGAATAATTATGCTTATTTTAATGCTAAGTGCCCTGTTTTAAATTTAATCATTATTATTATCGATGAAGGAATGCGTCAGGTATGTTAATATTAGCGAGAAGAGACTGGAGGTAGTACTTGGATACCTGTGCAGATACTGAACATTTTATACAGATCGTGAAGGCTGAGACACCAACATACGAATGAATGCATTGCTTCAGAATCTCAATAAGACGATTCATTACTGGTTGTAAACAGTTCACAGTGACAGCTGATAGAAACTGGTTCACGGTAAGTTCCTGAACCCCTCTTGATTATAGAAGGTTCATAGTGAGAGTAGGTGAACCACTGTTGCTTAAGAAAGGTTCACAATTTAATTAGGAACTGTTGATCAAAGAACGGTTCAGAGTCTATGTAAATGAACCTGAACCACTGTTACCCAAGAACAGTTCACAGTCAAAGCGAATGAATCAATGCTAATTTAATTATGAAAATACATTTTTATCTCTCTTTTGACAGGCTTTCGAATTCCGAGATGAGAAAGCTGCTGTTCCGAAGATAAATCCGGTAAGTAGCTTTTAATATGAAGACAGGGATGACAGACTCTGAGTTCCATTTGATCACTCTTCCTGAAATAAATAAAAATCTAAATTAGCCTCTTCACCATTTTACTGATTATGCAGACCTGGAAAAATTCATTTAACGTCTTGACTAAACTTGTAGGATACAAATGGAAGACCTTGAAGGATCTGACATTGTTTATGTCGGATTCAGATGCCCAAATGTTAATACAAAACTGAAGTATACGTAGTATGACCTTGTCGAATTTCCTGAAGCCTCGTTTTACCTTTTGAAAAAGTATACATATAATTCTTAAATATATAATTGCATAAATGTATATATATATATTAATATGAATATATAAATTAGAGTCATGTATTTTATTGAAGACTCAAGAAAAGTATTAATGTTCTTTGCACAACTATAATTTTGGGAAACAACTGTTGAGCGCTGATAAAAAAGGACCCAAAAACGGGAAAAGGAACCAGCTAAGAATCAGAGGAACAAAGAAAAAGAACAGTTGAGAGTAAAAGGAATAAGAATGAAAAGAAAAACAGAATGAAGTTGTAACAAGTGACATTCTCCCAAAAGAATAACACCCAAACTACAATTAACTCGAGAAATGTTCATTCATTCTTTCATGTTCCATTCACAAAACCTTTCTACAACGATTCCATGGTTGTCCGGCTCCGTACACCTATGCATTGCCTCCCCATTCGTAAAACAATGCATTTTCTCTCCATTCAGGTGCAGAATCTAACTCCTTTTTGAAGGTAATTCGCGGTGTGTAATCTTCATCAAATCAATATTTCTTTATTGTTTCCAATAAGGACACTGTCCCAGTTTGATTTTATCTAGTCATTCCTTCATGTCTTTTCTCAACGAGCATTTTGCAGCTTGCACAACAGCCTTTACGGGTGCTAAACTGAATCAGAAAGAAGCATTTCAATTAATTACATATCATAACCAAGCACCTTTAATATCATATCATATAATCTGCTCTCTGTTACACGTCTCACAATCCCCGGCCTCTTGTAAAAGAGAGATACTTTTTCTTTTTCATCTGTACTTCCCGCCCTATTTCACTGTCCCAGCTTCTTGGAAAAGGGAGTTTTTTTTTTTTTTTTTAATGTTAACTGAATCCTGTCTCTTGGTCTCATCCTCCTCCGTGCAGGTCTTCCCGGAGGAGAGGTACATCGAAGAGGAGGACGTCATCCTGACTCGATGGCAGGAGGGCGGCTCTGTTCTCGGGAGGGAGTCGAGGAAGGCCAGTGCGGATCTGGCAGTATATTGGCCCGACAGCGGCGGGGTTTCCACGCGTCCCTTACACCTTCACGGATGGTAAGTTAAATATGTCACAGGGTGGGGTGACTTGCTTGCTGCTGGACTGCTGCTGCTGTTGCTGGAACCTTCTCGACCCGAGTTCGAATCTTGGCGTGGAGGGACAGTTCCTTCATTTCATTTACAAAGTTTGGCTTCGTGGGTTTTCTGGACAACGCTTGTCTAGAAACTCGAGAGACTCAATGTGGTTACTTAGATTAGGTTCACATAGCTGTTGAGGCCGTGTTTTTTTTTCTATGCTAAAATACGATCTTGCAAAACTCAGAAAACTTCAGGTCCAGTTGATAAAGACTAGTGATTTTTGGCATGAGTATTGCATCAGATTTCAGTGGTCACTCATCAACCATATCAGGATTGGGTAGAATACTCCATGACTGAGGAACATGGTTCAAGAGCTGGTTGAGGAATAGCAGACAGTGTGTCTTGGAATTTAAAACTAGGTGACATGGGTGTTAGGCAGTGGCATTCCTCCTGACAACCAAACAGGCACCATATGCATGTCAGTGTTTATGGCAACAACAGCTGAGCTGCTCTGATAATCAACTGGCTCCAGGTGTAATGCAGTTCCTTACAGTAACCAGTTGAATCTTATGTCGAAAGCATGCCTGTTACCTTACTCAACTTCTAAGTGACAGACACGATATTCATGTCAGTATCTGAGGTAAGATTCATTAGGTCATTTTTATTGAAAATCTGTTGTCTAAAAAATGCCTTCTTTCTCCCATACTAACTGACTTCTGCAGTAACGGTTTATTCATTCAGGTTACGTTAATCGTGAGGCTGTCTGGGATGCCATAGCCCACTGGGAAGAGAATACGTGCCTGATATTTGAAGAAGTTCCTACCACCTACAGTGGTCCACACCTGGCATTTGAAAGGAACTCTGAGAATTGCAGTTCCTACGTCGGCATGACTGGTTCTTCGGCGCAGTCCGTTTACCTAACGGAACTTTGCGAGGAACATGTAAGTAGTAGAATACTTGTCAGTGTTGCTCTGGATGGAATAAAATGGCTTGATAACTCCCCAGTAAACACTTCTGATGTAGTAGTGAATGTACCAAACTTGAATGCATCAAGTATTATATCCTATTTCCCCAAATTAAAAATACAAGTACAAATAATTATGTCACAGCAATTTAAGCCTTAAATAAGTACTAACAATCATATCATCGCAATTTGGTCCTTCAAAAAGCATCATCCACAGGAACTCTGATCAGTAAAGTTTTTAGATCAGGAATGGAAAGGCTTCTGATTTTTAATTCCAGAGCGCTCTTTGAACTTTTATAGGATGCAATGCACACAATTATTACGTTCTTGGATAATATATATTTCATGCACTAATCCCACACTCAACAGTTTGGCGAGCTTGTTATAGAGATCGGCCACGCCATCGGCATGTGGCATGAAGAGACAAGGTCAGACAGGGATACCTACGTCCACATTAACACTGACAACGCCCTTCCAGAGAAGCTCAGCAATTTCTTCAAAGAGTCCGACAATAGTTATGGTGTCCCTTATGATTACAGTTCCATCATGCACAACCATGAGAGGGTGAGATTGTCATCAAGGAACCACAGGATGTAAAGTTCTGAATTTAAGTTAGAGTGAAGGGTCTCACTGGTAATTCATCACATGAGGATAGGGCTGACAATGATCCAGTACTGTATTACATGACTTGAAAATGACATCGGGAAGCGTTTGGGTGCATCAGCACTAGAATAACAACACTTTTTAAATGCAAGTCAGCAACTTATTACATACATATTACAAAAACAGGTTGAAAACAAGTCAATGACCAGAAGTCAAGAACAAACCTTTGGCAAATACTGTGCAGTCGTATAAAGCATTGCTTTGGACTACCAATAAGTCGTGACTTGTATTCAACCTGTTTGTGAGTGTGTGAGGTAAGTTGCAAATGTATGTTTATGGCATGTTTAACTGTAGTGCTGATATACCTAAGAGTAACATATCAAATACAGCACTCGTGATTTGGTTGATAGATATCAATTTTTGTGCAACAATTCGAACAGTATGTCTAATTAAATTTTGGTCAAAATGGAAGTTAAGTACTAAGTCTGTAAATGAATAAATTGGGGAGTACTGCAGTTAAATGAGAGGTTGTATGATGCAAGAGAACGAGGAGAAAAACAAATTCTTTTCTATTCGTGGGATTTGAGATATCACACAGAGTATAATGCTCAAAACATCTGAGAGAAAGAATTCTTTGGGGAAACATCTGGAGGAAGATGTGTTTGGTTATTGCAGTGTTTTTTTACTTGAGTTATTCATCTACTACTTTACTGAAATAAATCTGTAACTCATTTGAAGAAACTAAGTCAGATAAGTGTTGTAGATTTAGCCTTGAGATATTCACGTATGAATCATCATCTATAAAACAAAGGTATGAAGTCTGAACTATCTGGAAATACAGAACATAACTTGTACTCTGTCTTTGATCTAAAGTCAGACCATCACTCATAAAAAACATTCTTCGGATATACGATGACAGGATACCATTTTGCAGGTCTTTGCTCTGAACGGGCACATAACAATTGCAACTCTGAACCCTTTGTATCAAGGGCTTCTGGGACAACAGAACAGCCTATCCCACATGGACAAGCTCCTTGCTAACAAAATGTATGGATGTTCTGCCAAACTTATAGCATCCTCGCAATGTTCCAGCGACACTTGCCTGAACAATGGCTATCTCTCCACAACCTGCACCTGTGTATGTCCTGACGGCACTTCTGGTACCAACTGCGAGACAGTGACTACACCTTACAATGGTAAGTCTGGGGCATTATAGTAAAAGTCGGAAACCCCAAGTCAAAAAGAGCAATGTTAGATTACTATGACTGTGATTGATCAATTTCTTATTGAAGATAATGATAAAGATTTTATCAGCGTTCACTGAAATTAGAGGAAAATATAAACAAGACAATATGGATGAATGAAAGGAAATTATACTGCACATGGACACTGACCCCCGTACACGGAGAGTAACATATAGCCTTTGTATTCTTGCAGATGCCATTTTATCACCCTACACGGAACTCATAAACACAGAAGGTACCATTACTTCACCAAATCACCCAAGCTATTATCAATCTGGTAAGTATCATCATGGAGACAATTGTAAGAAATGCCAACCTTGAGATGTCACAGTTGCTTTTGTTGTTGGTTGTTTGATTATGACACCCGTGGTGTGCTTACATTGTAAGTTGGTTTGCATCTATTGCTACAGTGGGATCAAGTGACTGTGTCGTTTATACCAGGTCTCTACAAACAGACTAACTTATTTCAGGACTGAAATTCACCAAATGGATCCAAGCGCCTGAGTGCAATAACGTCGTAGCCACATTCACAGCTTTCGACGTCTACTGGAGAACTGCTCATTACATACGGGAGTCAGAAACAGCAAGTATGTGCTGGTATGATGGCTTGGAAATTCGAACTGACAACATGCTTGATGGCACGTGGTAAGTAGTTTCCTTGCTGATTTGTGTATTCACATGTAACTTCATTCAAACCTCGCTAGGCCCTTGTTTGTGTATAGGCTTCCTTTTTTCTTATTAGAAATCAGTCTTGTGGATGTGATATCGTGGTCAGTCATATCGTGGTCAGTCTCATATATTTTTCATCACAAATACTTCTGTTATTTTTCTCCATAAAGGTACAGTTATTTCCACGTCTCTCATTTATTGAAAACCTTTCCCTCATCCAGGCACACCTGTAAGTGTCTTAGGTCCTCACACCTTTCCCTCCTTTAACACTAATTGCCTACTTACAATTAAATCAAGAAAACAGAATGCCAATCTTTTCGCACACGCAGGTACTGCGGACAGGAAATATCAAGTGGCGACAGCTTCACTTCCACAGGTAATCAAATGGTCATCTATTTCAAGACAGCAACGACGAATTTCAAGACGGGATGGTCGGCAGATATCACCTTCGTCGAGGACCCTAGATGCACCAGGTAACTTCCTAAATACGCAGAAGAAAATCAAAGATAGACCAGAAAATAATACAACTAAAGTGAGCACATATGTTATAAATCAGGTGCTTGATACTAAATGCTGATCTAAATCATTCTTTCAACTTCTTTTCAACTTCAGCACAACATCTTCAACTACAACGCCGGGCACGTCAACTACGACAACAGCTTCAACCACTTCAACAACCCCCACCACAACTTCAACTTCAACTTCTACAACTCCTACCACAACATCAACCTCCACAACTCCTACTACAACTTCAACCTCTACAACTTCAACATCTACAAGTTCCACTACAACTTCAACCTCCACATCTCCTACTACAACTTCAACTTCTACAACCTCCACAACCCCACTACAACTTCAACTTCTACAACTCCAACTACAACCTCTACTTCTACAACCTCCACAACTCCCACTACAACTTCAACCTCTACTACCTCCACAACTTCAACTTCTACAACTTCCACAACTCCCACTACAACCTCAACATCTACAACTTCCACCTCAACTTCAACCTCTACAACTCCCACTACAACTTCAACATCCACAACTTCCACAACTCCCACTACAACTTCAACTTCCACAACTCCCACCACAACTTCTACAACCTCCACAACTCCCACTACAACTTCAACCTCTACATCTTCCACTACAACTTCAAGTTCTTCAACCTCCACAACTCCCACAACTTCAACCTCCAACTCCACAATTCAACCTCTACAACTCCCACTACAACTTCAACTTCTACTACCTCCACGACTCCCACTACAACTTCAACCTCTACAACTCCCACTACAACTTCAACCTCTACTACCTCCACAACTCCCACTACAACTTCTTCAACTTCCACTACAACTTCAAGCTCTTCAACATCCACAACTCCCACTACAACTTCAACTTCGACGACCTCCACAACTCCTACTACAACTTCCACTACAACTTCAACCTCTACAACTCCCACTACAACTTCTACCTCTACAACTTCAACCACAACTTCTACAACCTCCACAACTCCAACTACCTCAACTTCCACAACCTCAATCACTCCACTACAACTTCCTCTACAACATCAACTTCTACATCTTCCACAACTCCCACTACAACTTCAACAACTACAACTCCCACTACAACTTCCTCAACAACATCAACTTCCACAACCTCCACAACTCCCACTACAACTTCCTCTACGTCATCAACTTCCATCCTCTACAACTTCAACTACAACTCCCACAACAACTTCCACAACTCCCACTACAACTTCCTCAACATCAACTTCCACAACCTCACAACTCCCACTACAACTTCCTCAACAACATCAACTTCCACAACCTCCACAACTCCCACTACAACTTCCTCTACATCATCACTACAACATCTTCCACAACACCCACTACTTCAACTTCCACAACTCCACTCAACTTCAACAACATCAACTCCCACACAACTTCAACTTCTACAACTTCTGCTTACAACATCCACTACAACCTCAACTACAACCTCAACCACTCCCTACAACATCAACTTCTACTACACAAGTCCAACTACAACTTCTACAACATCCACAACTCCCACTTCAACCTCAACTTCCACAACTTCAACAACCCCCACTACAACATCAACATCTACAACTTCAACTTCTACCTCCACAACTCCACTACAACGTCAACTTCTACTACTTCCACAACTCCCACTACAACTTCAACTTCTACAACTTCCACTACAACATCAACCTCTACAACCTCCACAACTCCAACTACATCATCAACTTCTACAACCTCCACAACTCCCACTACAACATCAACTTCCACAACTTCAACAACTCCCACTACAACATCAACTTCACAACTTCAACAACTCCCACTACAACATCAACCTCTACAACCTCCACAACTCCTACTACAACATCAACTTCCACTACATCCACAACTTCAACTTCTACCACGACATCAACATCTTCTACTACAACATCAACATCTTCTACAACGACATCAACTAAAGCCATTACAACCACAACACCAATGCCCAACTGCAACATATATACCAGTGGTGGCTACTACTTTTTCGAGTCTCCAAGATATCCTGCTAACTACCCAAACAACGCCCAGTGCACTATGGGAGCTTTCACGGTAAGTTCCTAAATTTTGCATCGCCTTGCAGGCGTCCATCTAGGAGGATCTTTTAGCTTGCTTTACTGACAGATGCTACAAAACTTTGAGGATCTACTGATTAATTATACCTTTAATGACAGGTGCTACAAATGTTTGAGGATCTATCGATGCAGAAACCTTACTGAAAGGAGCATCAGATCTTTGAGGATCTCCTGATTCAGTAACTTTACTGACAGGTGCTACGAATCTTTGAGGATCTATTGATTCTGTAGGTACAGGAGACCATGTGGCCAACAGCAAGTTTTCTGGTATTCTTCCATGTTTCTTACATGCTACAAAAAATAAAGCTTGAGTTAAAACCAAGTATCCATGAAATATTCTGAACTATCAAGAATACCGCACCTTAATCAAAGAGGAAAATGGATGGGAGCATGGTACAAAATTGGCTAATCTATAGAGTTGAAGCTTACTGTGCAGCTATATCCCTACTAATCATACCACTTAAGCAGTCCATGCCAAATATATATTAAGGCTAAAAGTCACTTCTATTTTACCTTTGGGGCACAATTAGAATAAATTTTTTGGGATGCCAAAACCCAGAAGTTGGAATACTGAATGAAGAGAGTAGCCCATAAGCAACAAACAAAAACTTCAAAAAAATTTATGTGATAAACCACCTAGTTTATATAATTCTCCTTATTCACAGTAATCAAAGTAACTAACTTTAACAATTTAAGCTGTACTCTATTTTTCACTTATACATATATTTATTAATTTACCTGTTTATTCTTACAGGGGTCCATTGTCGACACTTCTCTCTACATCAACAGATTTAGCCTTGGCTCTGGAGATTCTGTGACAATCTACAACCAATACACACCTCCGTTAACGTAAGAATGTTAGGGAAAAACAAACACGACTTATTTTTGTGATCAAAGGTCAAGGTAACATATAGCCCCTTTTCTTTTGTAAAGGGAGACAGCCTCTTTGCAAGTCTTGTCAGCATAACTCTAAACCAAATCGACGTGAAGAGATGAAACCTTACTAGGGTGTAAGAAGATGGTCTAGAAAAGGACTTGAACCTTATCTTACTGAGTAAGAATGACAACTAATGTACTGAGGATAAAAAATTTAATGCATAAGTTTATAAATAACATATTGTAAGCAGGTCATATCGTCGGAAAACTGAAGCTAACAATAATTTTCCATTAGGGTTTTTTAACCAGTGACCATGAAACACTAAGGGAACACTTCAGCCACTCTGGCTGAGTGGATAGAGCACTGATCCAGCGTTCCATTGGTAAAGACTCATATTCCCTTAGGAGGAAGTTATTGTGCCTTAAGATAAAAAAACACTACAGTGAAATGGGAAAGTTGCAATTGATTCAAGTAAATTTTAGCTTATCAATCAAACAAAGTTAGTTTGTACAAGGCAACTTGAAAGCAGGCATTCCAATAACCTCAAGGGTTTTTTTATTTTTAGCAATAACTGAACCGAGAAATGAATGAAGGAATCAGTGACTTTCCATGCCATATGAAGTTCCCATGGTGGTTATCTGGCAGATAAAAATTAACCCATGAAAACTCCCAAGTAAACTTGATGGGTAGAGACAAGATTAGTAATTAACTAAAGTCAAAGTCAACCTGTATCAGCCAGTAGGATGCTTTGTCAGGAGAGGCAAAGTCAGTGGCTTAACTGAATTCTAATTGCAGATTGACAGGCTATATAGCTTCTAGAACGACGTACCGCATCCTAGGATCGAACATTCAGACAACATTTGCTGCTGACAGCTCAGGGACCTCGTACGGATTCAGCCTGAGATACAGCAAAGCCTCGTCCCCTTGTGGAAAGGTAACAATATGTCAACTTGACACTGACTGTTTACGTGGTTCAAGATAAAAGGCTATGATCAGTGCGGATATTTGTAGGTTACATGCACTGTACAAAAGATTGATATATAAGATCTATGGGAAATACAGTTGAGATGAAACAGATGATGTATGCAAAGAGTATGTTCAGGCATTATAAAACTCCGACTGATGATCCACATATGTCATGATATTAAAGACTGAAATCTATGTGAAGCGCAATTTTGACATTTCATTCTTCTGTTCAGCAAGGCTACAATAACCTCTTATTTTGGAGATGGTGACACATGCTGGGTTTCACCTTTATTATAATTACAGTAAAGGTTTCACCTTTATTGTAATTATAATTATACCTCTTTCTTGCCACCTATCCTGCCCTTTCACTAAGTCACCTTCCTCCATTCTTTGCACATGATCAAACCATCTCTAAACACTACACTAACCCTTTGATCATTCCACATATTTCTGCATTTCTAACCCTTTCATATTTTGTCACACAACCTACTAATTAAACATTTCATCTCTACAGCATATGAATTTATCGTTTTATACACTTTCAACATCCCTGCTTCACCTGTTGTGTCTGTGACCTGATCCTGAGATTTTATGGACTGTCCATGTACTTCTCCACCTTGCATCTTTCACCGTAGCCGTTTGTTTCATTTATTTCACCTTTCTTTTGGTACATTTCTGTTAATAGGGAACCCCTTGTAATAATAATTTATAAATATATAGTTACTACTGAAATTTGTCTTGATTCTTCGATTTTCCCTTTTCTCCAGAGAATATGGGTATCATCAGACTACCTTCTGAGGAGCCCCAGATTCCCAGACAAGCATCCCCAAACAAATTTTGTGAATACCAGTTTTCTGTAAGTATGGCACATGTATCCAGAGTATGAAACTGTCTCATGTTGTAATTTCATTATCCTGTGCTTCCTCTAATGTTAAACATCACTGGAAAATCTCACTTCATACAAATCAGCATTACCTGCTCACAGTGCACAACCGTGTCGCCTCGCAGAATCAGATGGCTGTTGTTGTCCTTCTTCAAAAAGAAACAACCAGGGCCTTTGAATATCCGTGTTACCTAATGTTAAAAAGCAGTAATATAGTTTTACCTTTTAGAAAGCCTACTATCAGCCCTTATTCAGTCCATCAGAGGGTAGAGTTTGCCAGTTATAGTTTATATTCTTGAAGAATTAGTCCTGACTTGCCTTCAATGGAACTGTATTTGCTTCACAGACCCAGTCAGGATACCGGCTGAGAGTGAGGTTTGAAGATGAAGCTTCCCGTGCAGCGCGAACTACCTTGCCTTCAACAGAGACCCTGACGGCATCACGCCGTTCTACAACTCAGATACAACAAGATCCACTGCGGTTACAGAAACCCATCCGCCTTCAACGCCATCTCCAACAAGCTGAACGTCTACTTTTACGGAAAACTCAGAAGTTATGGATACAAAATCCGCATCATCAAGATCCGATAAACTCCGGGAAACTACTGCTTTGAAAAGTGGCCTTAATCTGATGCAAATATAAATGTGTGATGTAACTTAGCTCTTATAGATGAGTTAAAACACTGAAGATGGGCTGCATATGATACACCCTATAAATCTGTCCCTCTTTGTTCTGATTGGGTTGTGCCAATTTCACTTTAATATTTTGGCAGGTAGTGCACAGGGAGCAAATTTAACTAACATCCCTATGCCATTTTATTCTCCATTGTGTGAGGTTTTAATAAACAATATTTATCCTAAATGATTCAGTTTCAGTTGTCCTTCCTGTTTGACTTGTTTATGTAATCTGGCATTGTACCGCCCAAGGACATCAAATGCTTGTGCGTGTCATCTTACCTCGCTTGATTTGGCTTCAGAGTGCAATGAGCACTGAGCAAAGAGCACATACCCTTCAAGTGCCCTATTCATTGAAATATATAAAAAATAGACCTCCTTGAGGTCAGTCTGCTCTCAAAATATGCCTGTAGTCAAAGAGACGCAATAATAATGAAGACATTAGTTTATTCTCCATTCATCACCAGCTTCATCGTTCTGTCTTGCAATTGGAGGCCCTCCTGTCGACCTTCACACTCCAACAGGAGTGAATTATTCATTTGTCAGTTTTAGTTTAAGGTTGTTTTCTGTAACTTGTTCTTAGCCATTACATAAAACACAGCTGAAATATGCCAAGGCAATCGATTATTCTTGAAGGCATAGAATCTCTTCCATTTGTTCTGAATTGGCTTCAGTCACCTTGTGTGACGTCAATGGAATCAATAAGCAATGTATATTTTGGAAAGTGGAATTTGGAGCACATGCCACCCAGATTATTCTTAAGGGTGGTGTCCTAAATACACACCGGTAACTCATCATATACATATCACAAACAGGCTGGGAACAGGTCGACGGCCACAAGCGGAGAACAGATCTTTGGCAAATAGTGGATAATTGTACAACGCACTGGGCAGGAATACCAATAAGTCATTGACTTGTATTCAACCTGACTGTGATGTGTGTGCAGTTATTGCTGACAATTGTTTATGGCCTGTTTCACTGCAGTGTGGATGCACTTTGAAGTTATCTCAAGAACTAAAAAAAGATTTGTGAGAACCCAAAGATATTCTAAAAAAAACTAAAGTCATAAATTCAAAAGAACCATGACACAGAACAAGTTATGCAAGGTAACTATAAACTGTAATTAATAAATAAAAAAGGTCTAAAAGGTCTGACAGATAGGAGGGTCTCCACAGTTAAACCTGATGCTGACTGTTGTAAAATTTCTATCACCAAGGAGTCAGATCTAAAGTTCCATAAATTCCTACTCATATAAGAGATGGAGTGACTTTGCTGAGATTTCTCTCTTTCTAAAAAGCTGCCAAAGTGCTGTATCTATCATGCAGAGCAGGACTGAACATCTTCAATCAATGTAAAATTAATGTACACTAGGGCTCACTTTTAACTGAAAACTAACCAGGCATTCTTGCAGAATGAGTCCCAGTCTTTAGCTGGTTCGAAGATTCAATCTTAATGTCAAGTGGTGGATCGATTTGTTAGTAAAGTTGTTTTTAACAAAAGAACAAGATATATCAGAGTCTAAACTGGGTTAGGAACGGCATGTTGTCCAAAAAATTACCAACTGATTTACAAAGGGAAGGGGGTGAGGAGACACCAATAGATACTACCATCTGATTTTAAAACATCAGGTAAGAGCAGTTCAGTGACCTATCCATGACTCTCCAAAGAGAATCAACTTCAAATACAACCTAACAAATGGCTAGCAACTATCATGACAGATGTTAGGATGAAATGAGGCAACTCCCAAGGAATTCAAAGACATTCTTCAGGTAGATAACATAGCCGTTCCTAAGGCAAGATCAGAAAACAGGCACTAATTCAGTGTCATGCCACCTTGAGCTCAATCCATCTGGTCCACTGGCAAACAGAGGCCTGTGGGGGTAGGTTCTTGGAGTAGGTCACTTGCAGCCCAATCCATCTGATCCACTGGCAAACAGGGACGTGTGGTGGTAGGTTCTTGGAGTAGGTCATTGACGTGCTGTCAAGCTGGGTCAGAAGAGAGGCTTGTAGTTCGATTCTCTTGCCTTACGACTTTTCACAGCCCATAAAGCAGCTGTCATTACGATCATACTCACGTGAAAACAGCTTCACAATGTACCTCATTCTGGAGACAGATCACCAGAGCACTTCTGTTCGTCCAACACAGAACGGACTACTGGGAAATAGGTGGAGAGATGTCGACTTACAGGAAATTAGTTTTGGGAGTCAGCAAACGAAGCTTGGGAGTTAGTACCTCCGAGAAGGGATGATGTCTGGTAACAAGGTGATAAGGTGTGACAACTGTCAATAGGCTGTAGAGCTAAACGCTGTATGTGTTGAGCTTAAACACTGTAATGTCCTTACTGGAAGCCTTTAGGAAACTCAGGAAAATTACACAAGTATGACATAGATCTGAAACTTATTCTCTAATTTAACAGCCAATTACATACATACATACATACATGAATATACATCTATACACACAAACACACACACACACACACACACACACACATATATATATATATATATATATATATATATATATATATATATATATATATATATATATATATATATATATATATGAATCAATAATACCGAATTAAGTCTTCTATAGTCTACCATACTGGAAACATCTTCGTGCTGATTTTAAAAACGACACCTCCACACAAAGTATAATAATTATCACCAGAAAAAAATATAGGAACACATGCGCAGAATATTTAATTCCCTCCATAAACATTCGACATCTGTCGAGGTTATGAGAGGATTAAACTAATCTACAGTGATTGTTTCGAGATATCAGTTTTGCATGTAAGCAAACATGCATCATACATGCATACATATACTTGTGTGTGTTTATATATATATATATATATATATATATATATATATATATATATATATATATATATATATATATATATATGTATATTAACTTTATCACATACACAATTGTTCTGTGCAGTAGCAGAATTACTAAAGGACCTCATTCAAACTAGATGGTAACTTTTTCTGAATAAATACTCTATTAGATACCATCCAGTTTGAATGAGGTCCTTTAGTAATACTGTATTATATATATATATATATATATATATATATATATATATATATATATATATATATATATATATATATATATATAGACATCAGACATTTATATACATATTTTCATATATATACATATATACGAGTATATACACAAATTATATTATTTAATTTGGTAAAACAGAATTTTCTATAAACTTCGGATTTCGTTGTACGTTGTTTGCTTGAGAATGCATTAGAATCAGTCAAAAGCTCTCGCATTCCGGTGTTTCAATTTCTTGGGAGTATAATATTGTCTATATTTCGCATCACATTCTAACTGAATGCTGATGAAATTGTAAGTACAATTCTGAGACATTATTACCCGTTGTTCCATTCGTTTTCTCCTGCTGACAGCTGGGCTTTGTCATACACCCTCATGGCTTCCATCAAAGTAATACTCACTTTACTGGGGGCTAGTTGGTTGGTTTAGAATTAAGGTTTCCTTCTACCAGCGCTCCAGGAATGGAATAGGATACAGAATTTAGGCCAAAGACCAAGCGCTGGGACCTATGATCCCAGGTCATTCAGCGCTGAAAGGAAATTTCACAGTAGGAAGGTTTGAAAGGTGTAACAGGAGGAAAACCTCAGGTTGAACTCTGAAACAATCGTTAGAAGAAGGGTTAGGAAAGTCAGATTGAAGAAAGAGGTACAGTAAAAAGGAATGAAAGAGGTTGCAGCTAGGGGGCCGGAGGGACACTGCAAGGACCCTTAAGTAACGCCCACAGTGCACCATGCAAGTAAGTAAGTATACCTTAGTTTAACCAGACCACTGAGCTGGTTAACAGCTCTCCTAGGGCTGGCCCGAAGGATTAGATTTATTTTACCTGGCTAAGAACCGATTGGTTACCTAGCAACGTGTACTGGCGGCACTATCCCCACGCAGGAGCCCAGGAGGATGAATTCCAAGCCTGGAAGAGAGTCCAGTCAGCCTCGAGGTAGACTTCTCTATCTGCCTTAACAAAAATACATTTAAAATTTTTCACCTGTACTGTCGCCCAGCAACGAGAAACATCTAATCTAAGCCAAACAACCTTTGTAAAAGATCACCATCCTGAAGAACACCATGAGGTAACGACAGAAACAGTCATTGGTAGAAGAAAGTAAATGGAATACTGTAGTAACCACTTCGGTATTTTATTCCTAAACACTGACTGAAAAAATAGGACGCTGTAGAAATGCTGTCTTGAAACAACAGAAGCCAGAGGTGCATCATTATTCCATAATAAAAATTGTCTTTGAGAAACACTGTGCTCAACACATGCATAATATATATATATATATATATATATATATATATATATATATATATATATATATATATATATATATACATATACATACACATAAACCTGCAAAAATTCACCCCCATACTTTGGCTGCAAACAATCATCGCAATGTGCCTCTCAACTGATACATAACCGCAAACATCCATTCCCAGTGAGATTACACACCTCAGACAGGCGACGACGGCGAAGCGTGGGGTCGCAATTTGTCTCTTAATTCAGTCACATCATTTAAAGACATAATTGTCGGTTTCCCGCCCCCTGTAATTACAGCCCTCAGGTCGTCAGTCAACGAAGGAGGCGTATCATCATGTTACCAGTTATGTTAAGTAAGGAAACGCCAGGTTTACGAAACGCTCCTCTTACAATTTCTGCTACGTAGAAATATTCGACACATCTGTGTTACACTTGTGCTGATAGGTAGATGTCTGGGCCCGTCGCCTCCCGCCATTTGGAGGACCAGTCCCGCTCCGAGGATCGTTGGAGGAGCAGCAGCAGCAGCAGCAGCAGCAGTAGGTTTAGTCGCCTCTCAAGATGGCGTCTTCCTACGCGCACGGTCTCGCGATGTTTCCTTGGTTGATCCTTGTGGCGGCTGCAGTCGCGCAGGTAACGAGATGTTTTGATAGACGCTGGATAGTGAGGTGTCAAAAAGAAGATTCCTCGGAGATAATTCCTTCAACTTTCGACATTTGTTTAGTACAAATTTTTCAAATATAATTAGCAGAATTATTTTTTCATGAAATGGGCAGAGAGAGAGAGAGAGAGAGAGAGAGAGAGAGAGAGAGAGAGAGAGAGAGAGCCCAACATAGATACAATAAGAAAAAGTTCAAGAGAGGAGATCTGGATGTGAAAATCACTGTAATCAATAAAATAAAATCTACTTTGAAGTCCACTCTCCCCCTCTCTTTACAAATGCTTAAGTTATCTTCCTATAATTACTGGTACCCCAGACTATTAACAATTTATAAAACGTTTAACTTGGAGAACATTGATAACACAGATTGACAATATATGTTCAGTACTTCTGCACTAATTCATAAAATCATGACCATTCGTGAGAATTTTTCACAATACCTGATAGTCTGTCACAAACACAGCCACCCTTATATATATTTTATAAAAAAAGGTTCAAGCAAACCACTGTCTATTGCTTTAGATTAGCTGGCCTTCACCCAGCATGAACTTTCGTTCTTTGAACAGCCCATAGTTTCAAACTGTTTAATTTGCTTCATTTTCGGCCACCTCCGTGATATGAAAGTGAATCTGTGAAGGTTGGGAAGAAAAGACACAAAACGTCCAGACAGAGCACTTTTTTAAAAGAGCTCACCTTGATACGAACTTGCTTCAAACGGTCATTTTTACTTTTTGAAACTGAATCTAAGAAGACAGATCCCAAGCAACAACAGAGATCCCGGCTTCAGAGCTAAATCAGTCCTTTGCTCTGCTTTGCCGTCAAGTGATGCTGAAAATGAAGCCAGGAGGGCAGGATGTCAGGCAAGTGCTGGATACTGGAAACCACAGAGACCTACCTGCTCAACAGTGAAGTTCTGTCAGTGCGATGTTTTGGTCAGTTGTCCAGTGATTTTGGAAGGAAGCTTAAGATGGAAAACCTCAAATGACTAAAGAGCTTTCCTCGACTTGGGCATTGCTTGAGAATATTCTTCCTAAACTGTGAAGATATCAATAACGACAGAGGTTAATATAACTGCCATGTTCCCCAGGAGTCTGCGATGCTATAAAATGCTGGTCATCTCAAGCTACTTAGCCTGCCTCAACGATCAACACCAGGAATCATTTGCTTCATCACCCTACCTTCATTTTTAGGCTGCCGTTGTGCAAGATCCGTTGCTGGCACAAGGCCGGCTTGATCTACACTAACTAACCAAGTGTGACAAAAATAATACTAAGAAGACAGGTCTGTCAGTTCACCCTGTTAGTTTTTAAATACTTTAAAGTTAATTAAGCTCATTCATTTGCTTTTGCACCAACAGGTTCTAAAAAGTAATGCTAAGAATGTGTTATCCGAGGAAACAAAAATTCTAATTCCTTCAGTTTACGATTTTCTTCTGCTCTCAGAGGATACTGGTCTAAACCTTGATTCAAGGAAGTACAGCACAGAAACCTCCTTGGGTTATGAGTTGTTTAAATTCATGAAAACATGTTTTTGGGTTCGTGGAAATTGCACAGAACACAGAGTTCATTTTCCTTCAATTAATGGATATTTCAGTGTAAAAAAATGGCCTAACTGATATAACCATGCTCTTCCTGCATCTAAAAGTGAAGCTGAGAAACCAGACTGTCAGACAACCACGTAGACCCAGATCTATGAATTGCTTTAGATAATCCCCCCCCCCCCGCACCATCCTCTGTGAAGTTCAAGTTAAAAAAAAAGTCCAAAGGCAGACGACCACAGAACTCCCATCCTGGCTTTGGAATGCCAAGGAAGAGACATGAAGATGAAATGGATACTGTTTGTGTATTTGCACCTCTCGTCGACAACTCATCTGATCTGTTTCTTAGAGTGTTAAGACTACGAAGGCAGCAAGGGGGTGGTCAGAACCTGATCAGTTCTGCACGTATTAACAATATTGCTCATTCTATTGGGCCTCTGGAAGCACGAAGGAGTATCGCATAAAGAAATATAAATCAAAGTTTATTGTCATTATTTTCCATAAGGTAGACGACTCAGAGAGTGAAACTAAGGAAGCAACGCTTTCAGAAGTGAATCAGGTTTAGGATAACCATCCACATCAGTGATACATTTTAAAAAAGCTAATCGTTCTGCAGTTTTTTCCATATTGAAAGATAAATTCTTTTCACTTTTATCCTTCAGGCTTCTATATTTTCCGGTGAAGATGAGCTTCTTGAGAGAAAAATCATTTTGGTGAGTACAAAGACTCCCAGAGGCCATTTTTCCTGTTGTGTCAAAACGAGATTTCAGGCACTCTGAAATATATTCTTATTCTATGTAATACTGCCACTAACCAGTCTTTACAGAGACACGTAGTGACAAATTACTGTACAGACTAATACGTAAAGTTCTTTGAAGATAAGTGTGATTATCCAAAGATCATAAGTAGGAGAGGTTGGTTTTAGAACAGCTATGACAAAACCATGATTTCAAGACAAGCTTCTTGGCAAGATCTGAAACGTTATTAACGGATTCTTGAAATGATTTGTTCACAAAATGTATTTGACTCATAGGTGTGTCCACACTGCAGGAAACATGCCATAGACGCATGTAGGCAACTTTCCTCACACAGCACAAAGTTGAATACAAGTCAATGACTTACTGGTAGTCTAACAAGTGCTTCATACGATTATCATCCAGCATTTACCAAAGATTCATAGACTTGTTTTCAACATTTCTGTGATATGTACGCAATATTTTGCCGGTAGCGTTTATGGCATCTTACTATAGTGTGGCGACAACCTTAGTTATCATAAAGAACATTTAGAATAATATATGTCCTCTTTTTCTCTTCCTATGCAGCAAAAAAATCAAGGTGCGGTGGTCAAGCAGTATATACCAGAAGCCATAAACGAGGTAAGTGACATTTTCTCTTTCTACATGAACACAATACATATACCGGGCTTTGTTTAAACACTTTCAACCAGTGGTTCTCAACCGGGGGAATTGTGACCACAAACTGGCAGGCTCAAACTAGCTCTAGGACCACACAAAGCTCAGTGCGCCTCGGTCCGCGCTGCTGAGGGGTCACGCTGGGCTTTCCCACCGCTAGCTTGTGGTTGTGTTTGTATTTTCTTGCCTATTTTTTTAGAATGCCTTTTGAGGCAGATCATTTTGGAAAGGAGGGTTTGGGGAATGACATTCTGACGTATGGTGAAAGGGTGCATGGGCCAAAAACAGGTTGAAAACACTGCTTTAAAAATGCAAGGGGATTGCATTGATGGCGCCAGTTGAAATTTCCATTTTTAAACCAACAAAGCCCCTCCACGTATATCGAAGACAAATTATTCCGTTATTTTTCTCACTCTCTGACACAATATAAACCAACTCCTTGGTCCATACGAAATAAGTTTCTAATTTCTATAAAGTTAAAATCAAAACGCTTAATATTGTTCATGATTAACCCCATTTCGATGTTGACAAATACAATGATTAGCCTAAGGACTTATGCATCATAAATCGCCGAGTTAATGAATTCCTCCTTAAAAATGCTTACTAATGGCTTTGCCCACCTGTCGAACGTTGACTTATTTCTGCATATTAATTTCTAAGTCTCCTTTTTCGATGCTGATATAGGAAAGACATGTTTGTTTTTAGATCTATGATGTGTATATAGATAGATAGATAGATAGATAGACAGATAGATGAGACAGAGAGAGAGAGAGAGAGAGAGAGAGAGAGAGAGAGAGAGAGAGAGAGAGAGAGAGAGATTATGAAGAACTAGGCTAAACTGATAGTGATATTCTTGACACCTTCAACATGTAAGCACCCCTCTGAAAGCTTGGCAATAGTGAAAATGATGACAGACTATTTTCTTTAACGGTAAGTTCATTAGCCTTGGCTAGGTCAGGTGAATCCCAAATAGCTCTAATGCTTTGCAACTCACCCGCAGACCTTTCCTGAGGACGTGTACGTCGAGGGAGGAAGACGTCATGCTGACAGAGAGCCAGATGGCAGGTCTCCACTTTGCTAATTATGTCCTGAACAGGAAGGCCAGCTCAAATCTGGCCAATTACTGGCCTGACAGTGGGGCTTCCCTTACATTCCTTCGCCTACTTAGATGGTAAAGTCAGGTCTCTTGCTCTGTTTGACAAACCTGATTTTCTTTTTAAATAGTCTGTTGGAGCTTCTTTCTCTCTGTTGACAAATCAGATGCCGTCCTCCTAATCTGGTAAGTTAGATTTTCTTGTATACATGACAAGTCAGGTCCTCTTTCTTAGACAGCAAATGGCTACAGGAAGAAAATTCTTAAAATATTTCTTCAGTGACAATGCACTGCCATAGTCAATTACTGGAGGTCTGCCATTGCAATTTAAATGTTACAGCACAGTTAAGCTTAAATTTCACTCTCTGATAATGCATAAAAGATCTAATAACAGGCTAACCCCAGACCTAACCACCAGAACTTGAGACCTTTAAAAGTACGACACTATTAGGGGTTCAACTCTTGCACCTCAGAATAAATACTTGTACTTCAACATGGAAAAAATATTGTTTTAAAGACTTCAACCACGACGGTGCCAACACTCAACTGGCGCCTGTCGCCCTTCCAATGGACTCAGCTTGTCACAGTCACCAAATGCTACTGATTCGAGTTGTTTGGTAATGACTCACAGGTGATGTTGGTTCTTGCCTTATATCAGACTCCCACGGACTCAAGTTAGCTGCGTTGTGTGTTTGTGTATTAAACAGTTTGTTTGTTTTCTTCATTTACTGATGTTCTTCTGTTTTACCATTCTGACGTTTGGGCTGCATTCAGAGCAGGGTTGCTTTGCGAGTCAGTGGCCTTTTATGCATCCGTGCCAAAACAAAAAGTCGAGCCGGGTCATAGTCTTGTTTCTGCAGGACTTGCTAGTCAGGTGGACAATATTTCTCTCTACACGACTTGCTAGTCAAACGGACAATATTTCTGTGTAATTTTGTGGTAGATTGTGTACACTGTTCACACTAAGAAAGGCTAGTCTAATCATTCAGAGTCCAGCTGAGCTGTAAAATAGCCACACCAACTTTCCTCGAGCGGGTCATAGTCTTGTTTCTGCGACTTGCTAGTCAGGTGGACAATATTTCTCTCTACAAGACTTGCTAGTCAAACGGACAATATTTCTGTGTTATTTGTGGTAGATTGTGTACACTGTTCACACTAAGAAAGGCTAGTCTAATCATTCAGAGTCCAGCTGAGCTGTGAAAATAGCCACACCAACTTTCCTCCTCCCTTACTGCCAACCTTACTCAGGAACTCCATTACCCGAGTGATAGGAGACACCAAATCTTAAAATAAATATGGCCATTCTTGTTTGCAACTCCAGTCGTTCTACTTCTTGAACTTTCCTGTTGTCATCCAGGAGGGAACTTCACATCTGGACACGCGGACTAAAATCACCAAAAAGTCTGGTCTCTTGGTAATGTATTATTGCACCCATACTCAGTTCCTGCCTCTTCTTCACAACTGAATCCTGATATCCTACAGGATACTGGTAAATGTGACTCTTCATGACTCATTGTGGAAGAGGAGGCCAATCTGAATCGAGCCAAATGACACTCACAGATCAACTCGGCTCATTTGGTGTGTATACAGCTGTAGGGAATGTTGCAATGCTGTTCCCGTAGATTTTACAGACATCAAATTTAGGGTTTTAGCTTAAGAAACTCACTCTCGTTGCAAATCATCATCATCATCATCCTCACCACCGCTGGCCAGTCTGACAGCAAAACCATCGTTGACCCAAAAATGTCCTGACAGTCTTGTGGTTTTTCATTAGTACTCATAATAACAGAATTTTGTAATGATTTTACGGGTTTTTTTGTTACTGGTTAACACTCGTTTACCTATTGTCATTTAAGTTATCATTTTGTCGTGAACTTAACTGAAGTTGATGATATTTGTTATTACGCTTACTATAGGGCATGTTCACTGCCTGACT
>NC_089741.1:34636011-34659013 GCF_040412425.1 Macrobrachium rosenbergii
ATCATCCACCCTCCAATCATCAAACATACCAGATTGCAGCCCTCTAGCCTCAGCAGATTTTTTCATTTGATTTAAGGTTAAAGTTAGCCATAATCGTGCTTCTGGCAACGATGTAGGCCAGCCACCACCAGCCCGTCCGTGGTTAAAGTTTCATGGGCCGCAGCTCATACAGCATCATACCGAGACCACCGAAAGACAGATCTGCTTTCGGTGGCCTTGATTATACGCTGTACAGAAAACTCGATTGTTTCCTTCTTCTCTTCCAGGAGTTCCTGAGAATCCAGGAGTTCCAGTTCTCGACAGCCTCTATCTTTCTTCTGCTATCATTATCTTGAAGATAGATCTATCGGAAGTTTTTCTAATAGGTCTGCATCTTTTTCCTGCCAATATTATCTTAAAGATAGGTATATCAGAAGTTCTCTCTTAGCAGCCTCTATCTTTCTTCTGCCAATATTATCTTAAAGATAGATCTATCAAAAGTTCTCCCTTAACAGGCCGCTACAGCGTATAATCAAGGCCACCGAAACTTTAACTATGGCCCGGTGGTGGCCTATCCTATATCGTTGCCATAAGCACGATTATGGCTAACTTTAACCTTAAATAAAATCAAAACCACTGAGGCTAGAGGGCTGCAATTTGGTGTTTGATGATTGGAGGATGGGTGACCAACATGCCAATTTGCAGCCCTCTAGCCTCAGTAGTTTTTAAGATCTGAGGGCGGACAGAATAAAGTGCGGACGGATAGAGACAAATCCGGCGTAATAGTTTCCCTTTTACTGAAAACTAAAAATGGTGTTTTTAACATGCCCAAAGCACAGTACTCACCATGGGGAATTACTCTTGTATTGGATTCTTCAGAAATGAATAATTGTTCTTCAAGTGCTTTGAAAAAGTGATTCGCTGAGGCAGGTGTCACCTGGGGACTGGAGATGGGACTTGGTGCATCACGTACCTGAAAAAGAAAAAAAAAAAAAAAAAAAAACAGAAAGATTGTATCCAGACAACTGATTTGAAAAATGTCAATTATTATTATAATTATTATTATTATTAATATTATTATTAGGCAGTTTAACGAGGTCGTCTGGTTGAAGCACTCGACTCTTAAGGGCTGGCTACCAATACTAAATAAAAAAAAATATATAAAATAATATATATATATATATATATATATATATATATATATATATATATATATATACATATATATACATATATATATATATATATATATATGTACATATATATATATATATATATATGCACATACACACGCGCACATATATACCTTTCAATACTCCATTTATCATTTGCTTTTCAATCGAGTTTTTTTCTACCCATTTTTCCTCACTCTCTGAGGGAAAAATGCAAAGTAGATGTAGGAGAGTTTGTGAGCAATCAGAATTGCTCCACAAACCCGTAGAACGACTTAAGACTTCCATCTCACGCGCCCAAAGAGATGACGACGAATTTACAGTATTACAGCCTCTCTCAAACTGGCAAAATATATGTACATTCGCTTCATTTGGCGTTCCGTTGAAAAGACACATAATTAAATCTGAATCTGATGAAGTTTCAGGTCAATATGGAGAGCCTGTTTTGGATAGTGATATCTCTTCGTTACTGCAGACAGTTGTTAAACTTTACTGTAGATAATTAAGTAGATAGCTTCATTTTAGAAGCCTTAATTAGTAAGTAGTTTTATGAATATAAAATTGAATTGAATTGAATTGAACATAGAAGGATATTAATATCCCTTCCTTACTGCAGACAGTTATTATTAAACTTTATTGTAGATAATTAAGTAGATAGTTTCATTTTTAGATAGTAAGTAGTTTTATGAATATAAAACTGAATTGAATTGAATTGAACATAGAAAGATTTCATTTTTCCTTACTGAAGGCGGTTATTAAACTTAGATAATTAAGTAGATAGTTTCATTTTAGAAGCCTTAATTAGTAAGTAGTTTTAAATATAAAACTGAATTGAATTGAATTGAACATAGAAAGATATTAATATCTCTTCCTTACTGCAGGCGGTTATTAAACTTTACTGTAGATAATTAAGTAGATAGCTTCATTTTAGAAGCCTTAATTAGCAAGTAGTTTTATGAATATAAAATTGAATTGAATTGAATATAGAATTTAGGCCAAAGGCCAAGCACTGGGACCTATGAGCTCATTCAGCGCTGAAACGGAAATTGAAAGTAAAAGGTCTGAAAGGTGTAACAGGAGGAAAACCGCCCAGTTGCACTGTGAATCAGTTGTCAGGAGAGGGTTAAGGAAAATAAGATGGAAGAGGGAATATGAAAGGAGGTACAGTAAAGGGGTCGCAGCTAGGGGCCTAAGGAAGGCACGCTGCAAAGAACCTTAAGTAATGCTTACAGTGCACCGCATGAGGTGCGCTGGTGGCGCTACCCTACGGGAAGTAGTTTTATGTTGGAAGCCTTAATTAGTATGTAGTTTTATGTTGAAGTCTTAATTAGTACGTAGTTTTGTGTTGAAGCCTTAATTAGTATGTCGTTTTATGTTGGAAGCCTTAATTAGTATGTAGTTTTATGTTGAAGCCTTAATTAGTATGTAGTTTTATGTTGGAAGCCTTAATTAGTATGTAGTTTTATGTTGGAAGCCTTAATTAGTATGTAGTTTTATGTTGGAGGCCAGAGTACAGTGACATCCATTAAGTAAACCTGACATTCTAATCATATCATCGCAAAAAATGATCGACATCTAATTAATCTATTAATCCATTTACAAAACGACCTCTCCCATCTACATACACATGTGTATGTGCGCCATACTGCCCACATGCATATGTGAAAAGCCCACCCCCCAAACCCCCGCCCCCGGCCAACCGCCCGCCCCTATACCACAGAACATATGTTTTATTAGGATGAAACGAAGAGCCTCATTCCGCCCGATCACCGTCAGTATCGCTGCTGTGGTCCGACAGTCAGACGTCAGGATAGTCGACCGCCATGGCGATTTCCTGGGTCTGTCGTTCGTTGGTTCTTCGCCTCCTGCTAGCGACGGCGGCGGCCATCCTTCCAGCCTCTGTCCAGGTAAATAAAACAAGGTTGAAGATGCGTACAGGCGTATGGTGTAAGGAGGGCTACCTTCTAGCTGCTGTCAAGGGCATCTGCAAAAATTAGCAGCCTGAGGAATATTCTAGCTCTTACAGAGGATGAGACAGAGATCTTCTTCTGTGCCAGAAATGGGCCTTGGTTAAAATTCTGTAGACTCTGTTCAGGTAAATAAATACAAGGCAGAAGATAATCTCAGCAGCTGTCAAGGACATCTGCAAAAATTAGCAGCCTGAGGAATATTCTAATTTTACAGAGGACGATCTTCTTCTGCGCCAGAAATGGCCCTTGGTTAAAATTCTGTAGACTCTGGTCAGGTGAATAAATACAAGGCAGAAGATGTATAGAAGAGGGATAATCTTAGCAGCTGACAAGGGCATTTGCGAAAATTAGCAGCCCGAAGAATATAGTTCTCAGTAGAGATGAAGTAGAGGACTTCTATGCCAGAAATGGGCCTTGGTTAAAACTCTGTAGACTCTGTACAATAAATATTATCACCAAAGAGCGAATCACGTAGAATATGAACTGCTCTTTTGAGAGTTTTATATGAGTCAGAAAACGATTTAAAGCATGAAACTGGATGCTAAAAAAAAAAAGATCCAGTTAATGCTAAACTTGGAACCTGGAAAATGACTGAGTATTAGTATTTTAACAACTAGAATCTAATTTTAATTGATCAAAATGACGTCAGACCCTCCTCCTACGATTCAACTCCACAGAAATAAGGTTCCAGGTCTCAACCTTCCAGTGACTCAACCTTCAGGGACAAATCCTCTGGGGTTTAAGAGGTTCTTAGAGCTGAACCCCACTTCAACCCCTTAGGAAAACTTCCGTGGCTACAAAAAGTGTAGATAGTCTCATATATTCCCAACCTTAAGTATAGATGGTCACACATATTCTCAAACTTAAGTATAGATAGTCTCATAAAATCTCAAACCTAGATCCTTCATGGCTCAAGGATGCTGTTTCCTAAAGCATCAAGGCCTCGTGGAATATGGTTCTTACACCTGAACTCACTCGACCTAATCAAAGTAACTACGCACTCTAAAGATTCCACATCTCAGACTCTGCGAAAATACCGATTCATCACATCCATTATTTTTCCCACTGCACGAATTGTGCGTCTGACATCTTAAACCCTATAATCACAGGAATAACAACCAAAGATATCTCACAATAATTCTGTCTCATGATTATGAAGATTTAAGTTCATAAAAAAATTACTGTCGCCATTTAAAAAGTATGTATCATATTGGTGTATCCATTGTCCTGGAATTTTAGATGTTCAAATTCTAATTCAATGAATGGCTAAAGAAATCTCCGGGTTGTAGAATCATTTTAAATTTACCGACAAAAAACATGAAAATTAAATGAATATCCTTATAGAATTAAACACCACTTTTTCACTAAATCAACAGATAAGTATCTGCACAGACCTCAAGATCTTACAAACTGTCTGAAAGTGACTGAAACTTGACTATAGCAGATATCCTAACATCGGGGTCTGACAGACCTGGCCTTATGCCAGCACGGGCTCTTGCCTCTGGAGAAGACCGCTGAATTGAACTGAATATAGAATTTAGGCCAAAGGCCAAGCACTGGGACCAGTGAGGTCATTCAGCGCTGAAACGGAAATTGACAGGAAAAGTTTGAAAGGTGTAACAGGAGGAAAACCTCAAAGCAGTTGCACTATGAATCAACTGTTAGGAGAGGGTTGAGGAAAGTAAGATGGAAGAAAGAGAATATGAAAGGAGGTACAGTAAAAGGAACGAAAGGGGTTGCAGCTAGGGGTCGAAGGCACGCTGGTGGCGCTACCCCGCCCCTACGGGGTGGAGGAGCCCCGAAACGAAGTCCCTGCAGACAATGACTGACAGACTCTGCAAATATACAAATCGTTTATATAAGTTTCTGGCCAATATGAAAAGCTTTTTCGAACTTGCTATGAGGAACGGGAGAATTCATTTTTTTTGAAGATCTTACCCCCGGCCCCCTAAAAAGGAGGGGTGTTATTTTCGAGTTGGGGGAGGCGGCCATCCAGGGAGATTTGAAACATTAATGAAATGCAAATTTTTTATAGGGCCAAGTGTACTTAAGAGCTTCTTCTTAAATGTCAATTTACATGCAAAAATTACCAAATTAAATTTGCATATAATTACGGGGGATTATTTGCATATAAACTAATTCGCGTAGGTGCAGATATATCCATGTGAACCCTGTTTAGAGAGAGAGAGAGAGAGAGAGAGAGAGAGAGAGAGAGAGAGAGAGAGAGAGAGAGAGAGAGAATAGTAAACCTACATCAGTAACAATGTTCGCTGTGAGTTTTCATTAGTTAAGCTTAAGCAAAGGCACGCAGTAGAAATTCAGCCAAACACCTGACCATGAGAGAGAGAGAGAGAGAGAGAGAGAGAGAGAGAGAGAGAGAGAGAGAGAGAAAAGTGTGTCAGTGATGAAGTCCGCATAAGGAATTCAAAGGAAATAATTTTTTTTTTTTTTTGACACCATCGAAATCTTTCTTTTCGACTGGATGTCGACTCTCTGAAAAATATAAAAATTTAACGAGAAAAAATGAGATTTATGACCATTATGATAATCCAAGTTGTCACAGGTGACGCCTGGTACGAAGTGGAGAGTTGGGAATGACAGAAATATAGTTCCTTTGATCTATAGCGCGTATGAATATGCAGATTGCTGTCTTCGACTGTAATCTAGTTATGTAGTTACGTTTTTCGCCCCACAAATATACGCGTAGAGAGTTTGTAGATGTTTGTGTGTATGTTTATTAAACATACAAACGTACATACACATTATGTATATGCGTGTACATATATATGTATATATGTACTGTATATATGTGTGCATTATTTATCTATGTATATTTATATGTTTATGTTAACATACACATAAACATCTATACACTACACATACGTGTTTATTCTCAATGGTTCTCATTCAGAGCAAACAAAGTAGAACACATTTTTTTTCCTACAGAATATTAAATAAAATCAAATAAAACAAAATATATAAATCACACAAAAACTATGAATAAAGTAAGCATTCACAATCCAGTCCTCTGTAAATTGCCAAAACATTTTCAATAATTTCTTGAGGGCGAAGGCCGATGGGAGGGGCAACCCAATGCCCTTCTCTAGCCGATGCCTGAATGATTCAAAGTAAAAAACGCGCCGAAGTTACTTCGGCGCAATTGAGTTTTCTGTCCAGCGTATACTCAAGGTCACCGAAAATAGATTTATTTTTCGCTGATCTCGGCATAATGCTGTATGAGCCGCGGACCATGAAACTCTAACCATGGCCCTGTGGTGGCCTATCCTATATCGTTGCCAGATGCACGATTATGGTTAACTTTAACCTCAAATAAAATGAAAACTACTGAGGCTAGATGGCTGCAATTTGGTATGTTTGATGATTGGAGGGTGGATGATCAACGTACCAATTTGCAGCCCTCTAGCCTCAGTAGTTTTTAAGATCTGAGGGCGGACAGAAAAAAGTGCGGACAGAAAATGTGAGGACAGAAAAATGTGCGGACGGACGGACAAAGCTGGCACAATAGTTTCCTTTTATAGAAAACTAAAAAAAAAAAAAAAATGGAAGCGGAAAAGTAGACCCGAAATCTCTCTGTGAGACTCATTTCAATTTCAAGTAAATTTCGCCACAAATCGTCAGAGCCAGTCAGAATAATTATGCTTATTTTAATGCTAAGTGCCCCGTTTTAAATTTAATCATTATTATTATCGATGAAGGAATGCGTCAGGTATGTTAATATTAGCGAGAAGAGACTGGAGGTAGTACTTGGATACCTGTGCAGATACTGAACATTTTTATACAGATCGTGAAGGCTGAGACACCAACATACGAATGAATGCATTGCTTCAGAATCTCAATAAGACGATTCATTACTGGTTGTAAACAGTTCACAGTGACAGCTGATAGAAACTGGTTCACGGTAAGTTCCTGAACCCCTCTTGATTATAGAAGGTTCATAGTGAGAGTAGGTGAACCACTGTTGCTTAAGAAAGGTTCACAATTTAATTAGGAACTGTTGATCAAAGAACGGTTCAGAGTCTATGTAAATGAACCTGAACCACTGTTACCCAAGAACAGTTCACAGTCAAAGCGAATGAATCAATGCTAATTTAATTATGAAAATACATTTTTTTATCTCTCTTTTGTCAGGCTTTCGAATTCCGAGATGAGAAAGCTGCTGTTCGAAAGATAAATCCGGTAAGTAGCTTTTAATATGAAGACAGGGATGACAGACTCTGAGTTCCATTTGATCACTCTTCCTGAAATAAATAAAAATCTAAATTAGCCTCTTCACCATTTTACTGATTATGCAGACCTGGAAAAATTCATTTAACGTCTTGACTAAACTTGTAGGATACAAATGGAAGACCTTGAAGGATCTGACATTGTTTATGTCGGATTCAGATGCCCAAATGTTAATACAAAACTGAAGTATACGTAGTATGACCTTGTCGAATTTCCTGAAGCCTCGTTTTACCTTTTTGAAAAAGTATACATATAATTCTTAAATATATAATTGCATAAATGTATATATATATATTAATATGAATATATAAATTAGAGTCATGTATTTTATTGAAGACTCCAAGAAAAGTATTAATGTTCTTTTGCACAACTATAATTTTGGGAAACAACTGTTGAGCGCTGATAAAAAAGGACCCAAAAACGGGAAAAGGAACCAGCTAAGAATCAGAGGAACAAAGAAAAAGAACAGTTGAGAGTAAAAGGAATAAGAATGAAAAGAAAAACAGAATGAAGTTGTAACAAGTGACATTCTCCCAAAAGAATAACACCCAAACTACAATTAACTCGAGAAATGTTCATTCATTCTTTCATGTTCCATTCACAAAACCTTTCTACAACGATTCCATGGTTGTCCGGCTCCGTACACCTATGCATTGCCTCCCCATTCGTAAAACAATGCATTTTCTCTCCATTCAGGTGCAGAATCTAACTCCTTTTTGAAGGTAATTCGCGGTGTGTAATCTTCATCAAATCAATATTTCTTTATTGTTTCCAATAAGGACACTGTCCCAGTTTGATTTTATCTAGTCATTCCTTCGTGTCTTTTCTCAACGAGCATTTTGCAGCTTGCACAACAGCCTTTACGGGTGCTAAACTGAATCAGAAAGAAGCATTTCAATTAATTACATATCATAACCAAGCACCTTTTAATATCATATCATATAATCTGCTCTCTGTTACACGTCTCACAATCCCCGGCCTCTTGTAAAAGAGAGATACTTTTTTTTCTTTTTTTCATCTGTACTTCCCGCCCTATTTCACTGTCCCAGCTTCTTGGAAAAGGGAGTTTTTTTTTTTTTTAATGTTAACTGAATCCTGTCTCTTGGTCTCATCCTCCTCCGTGCAGGTCTTCCCGGAGGAGAGGTACATCGAAGAGGAGGACGTCATCCTGACTCGATGGCAGGAGGCGGCTCTGTTCTCGGGAGGGGAGTCGAGGAAGGCCAGTGCGGATCTGGCAGTATATTGGCCCGACAGCGGCGGGTTTCCACGCGTCCCTTACACCTTCACGGATGGTAAGTTAAATATGTCACAGGGTGGGGTGACTTGCTTGCTGCTGGACTGCTGCTGCTGTTGCTGAACCTTCTCGACCCGAGTTCGAATCTTGGCGTGGAGGGACAGTTCCTTCATTTCATTTACAAAGTTTGGCTTCGTGGGTTTTCTGGACAACGCTTGTCTAGAAACTCGAGAGACTCAATGTGGTTACTTAGATTAGGTTCACATAGCTGTTGAGGCCGTGTTTTTTTTTTCTATGCTAAAATACGATCTTGCAAAAACTCAGAAAAACTTCAGGTCCAGTTGATAAAGACTAGTGATTTTGGCATGAGTATTGCATCAGATTTCAGTGGTCACTCATCAACCATATCAGGATTGGGTAGAATACTCCATGACTGAGGAACATGGTTCAAGAGCTGGTTGAGGGAATAGCAGACAGTGTGTCTTGGAATTTAAAACTAGGTGACATGGGTGTTAGGCAGTGGCATTCCTCCTGACAACCAAACAGGCACCACATGCATGTCAGTGTTTATGGTAACAACAGCTGAGCTGCTCTGATAATCAACTAGCTCCAGGTGTAATGCAGTTCCTTACAGTAACCAGTTGAATCTTATGTCGAAAGCATGCCTGTTACCTTACTCAACTTCTAAGTGACAGACACGATATTCATGTCAGTATCTGAGGTAAGATTCATTAGGTCATTTTATTGAAAATCTATTCTGTCTAAAAAATGCCTTCTTTCTCCCATACTAACTGACTTCTGCAGTAACGGCAGGTTTATTCATTCAGGTTACGTTAATCGTGAGGCTGTCTGGGATGCCATAGCCCACTGGGAAGAGAATACGTGCCTGATATTTGAAGAAGTTCCTACCACCTACAGTGGTCCACACCTGGCATTTGAAAGGAACTCTGAGAATTGCAGTTCCTACGTCGGCATGACTGGTTCTTCGGCGCAGTCCGTTTACCTAACGGAACTTTGCGAGGAACATGTAAGTAGTAGAATACTTGTCAGTGTTGCTCTGAATGGAATGAAATGGCTTGATAACTCCCCAGTAAGCACTTCTGATGTAGTAGTGAATGTACCAAACTTGAATGCATCAAGTATTATATCCTATTTCCCAAATTAAAAATACAAGTACAAATAATTATGTCACAGCAATTTAAGCCTTAAATAAGTACTAACAATCATGTCATCGCAATTTGGTCCTTCAAAAAGCATCATCCACAGGAACTCTGATCAGTAAAGTTTTTAGATCAGGGAATGGAAAGGCTTCTGATTTTTAATTCCAGAGCGCTCTTTGAACTTTTAGGATGCAATGCACACAATTATTACGTTCTCGGATAATATATATTTCATGCACTAATCCCACACTCAACAGTTTGGCGAGCTTGTTATAGAGATCGGCCACGCCATTGGCATGTGGCATGAAGAGACAAGGTCAGACAGGGATACCTACGTCCACATTAACACTGACAACGCCCTTCCAGAGAAGCTCAGCAATTTCTTCAAAGAGTCCGACAATAGTTATGGTGTCCCTTATGATTACAGTTCCATCATGCACAACCATGAGAGGGTGAGATTATCATCAAGAAACCACAGGATGTAAAGTTCTGAATTTAAGTTAGAGTGAAAGGTCTCACTGGTAATTCATCACATGAGGATAGGACTGACAAGGATCCAGTACTGTATTACATGACTTGAAAATGACATCGGGAAGCGTTTGGGTGCATCAGCACTAGAATAACAACACTTTTTAAATGCAAGTCAGCAACTTATTACATACATATTACAAAACAGGTTGAAAACAAGTCAATGACCAGAAGTCAAGAACAAACCTTTGGCAAATACTGTGCAGTCGTATAAAGCATTGCTTTGGACTACCAATAAGTCGTGACTTGTATTCAACCTGTTTGTGGAGTGTGTGAGGTAAGTTGCAAATGTATGTTTATGGCATGTTTAACTGTAGTGCTGATATACCCTAAGAGTAACATATCAAATACAGCACTCGTGATTTGGTTGATAGATATCAATTTTTTGTGCAACAATTCGAACATATGTCTAATTAAATTTTGGTCGCGTAAAAATGGAAGTTAAGTACTAAGTCTGTAAATGAATAAATTGGGAGTACTGCAGTTAAATGAGAGGTTGTATGATGCAAGAGAACGAGGAGAAAAACAAATTCTTTTCTATTCGTGGGATTTGAGATATCACACAGAGTATAATGCTCAAAACATCTGAGAGAAAGAATTCTTTGGGGAAACATCTGGAGGAAGATGTGTTTGGTTATTGCAGTGTTTTTTACTTGAGTTATTCATCTACTACTTTACTGAAATAAATCTGTAACTCATATGAAGAAACTAAGTCAGATAAGTGTTGTAGATTTAGCCTTGAGACATTCACGTATGAATCATCATCTATAAAACAAAGGTATGAAGTCTGAACTATCTGGAAATACAGAACATAACTTGTACTCTGTCTTTGATCTAAAGTCAGACCATCACTCAAAAAACATTCTTCGGATATACGATGACAGGATACCATTTTGCAGGTCTTTGCTCTGAACGGGCACATAACAATTGCAACTCTGAACCCTTTGTATCAAGGGCTTCTGGGACAACAGAACGGCCTATCCCACATGGACAAGCTCCTTGCTAACAAAATGTATGGATGTTCTGCCAAGCTTATAGCATCCTCGCAATGTTCCAGCGACACTTGCCTGAACAATGGCTATCTCTCCACAACCTGCACCTGCGTATGTCCTGACGGCACTTCTGGTACCAACTGCGAGACAGTGACTACACCTTACAATGGTAAGTCTGGGGCATTATAGTAAAAGTCGGAAACCCCAAGTCAAAAGGAGCAATGTTAGATTACTATGACTGTGATTGATCAATTTCTTATTGAATGATAATGATAAAGATTTTATCAGCGTTCACTGGAAATTAGAGGAAAATATAAACAAGACAATATGGATGAATGAAAGGAAATTATACTGCACATGGACACTGACCCCCGTACACGGAGAGTAACATATAGCCTTTGTATTCTTGCAGATGCCATTTTATCACCCTACACGGAACTCATAAACACAGAAGGTACCATTACTTCACCAAATCACCCAAGCTATTATCAATCTGGTAAGTATCATCATGGAGACAATTGTAAGAAATGCCAACCTTTGAGATGTCACAGTTGCTTTTGTTGTTGGTTGTTTGATTATGACACCCGTGGTGTGCTTACATTGTAAGTTGGTTTGCATCTATTGCTACAGTGGGATCAAGTGACTGTGTCGTTTATACCAGGTCTCTACAAACAGACTAACTTATTTCAGGACTGAAATTCACCAAATGGATCCAAGCGCCCGAGTGCAATAACGTCGTAGCCACATTCACAGCTTTCGACGTCTACTGGAGAACTGCTCATTACATACGGGAGTCAGAAACAGCAAGTATGTGCTGGTATGATGGCTTGGAAATTCGAACTGACAACATGCTTGATGGCACGTGGTAAGTAGTTTCCTTGCTGATTTGTGTATTCACATGTAACTTCATTCAAACCTCGCTAGGCCCTTGTTTGTGTATAGGCTTCCTTTTTTCTTATTAGAAATCAGTCTTGTGTGGATATCGTGGTCATGTATTTTTCAAAGTGGTAATGTCATAATTTTGCTATCACAAATACTTCTGTTATTTTTCTCCATAAAGATACAGTTATTTCCACGTCTCTCATTTATTGAAAACCTTTCCTCATCCAGGCACACCTGTAAGTGTCTTAGGTCCTCACACCTTTCCCTCCTTTAACACTAATTGCCTACTTACAATTAAATCAAGGAAAACAGAATGCCAATCTTTTTTCGCACACACGCAGGTACTGCGGACAGGAAATATCAAGTGGCGACAGCTTCACTTCCACAGGTAATCAAATGGTCATCTATTTCAAGACAGCAACGACGAATTTCAAGACGGGATGGTCGGCAGATATCACCTTCGTCGAGGACCCTAGATGCACCAGGTAACTTCCCTAAATACGCAGAAGAAAATCAAAGATAGACCAGGAAAATAATACAACTAAAGTGAACATATGTTATAAATCAGCTGCTTGATACTAAATGCTGATCTAAATCATTCTTTCAACTTCTTTTCAACTTCAGCACAACATCTTCAACTACAACGCCGGGCACGTCAACTACGACAACAGCTTCAACCACTTCAACAACCCCCACCACAACTTCAACCTCAACTTCTACAACTCCTACCACAACATCAACCTCCACAACGCCTACTACAACTTCAACCTCTACAACTTCAACATCTACAAGTTCCACTACAACTTCAACCTCCACATCTCCTACTACAACTTCAACTTCTACAACCTCCACAACCCCCACTACAACTTCAACTTCTACAACTCCAACTACAACCTCTACTTCTACAACCTCCACAACTCCCACTACAACTTCAACCTCTACTACCTCCACAACTTCAACTTCTACAACTTCCACAACTCCCACTACAACCTCAACATCTACAACTTCCACCTCAACTTCAACCTCTACAACTCCCACTACAACTTCAACATCCACAACTTCCACAACTCCCACTACAACTTCAACTTCCACAACTCCCACTACAACTTCAACTTCCACAACTCCCACCACAACAACTTCTACAACCTCCACAACTCCCACTACAACTTCAACCTCTACATCTTCCACTACAACTTCAAGTTCTTCAACCTCCTACAACTCCTTCTACTACAACTCCACTCAACTTCAACTTCTACTACCTCCACGACTACAACTTCAACCTCTACAACTCCCACTACAACTTCAACCTCTACTACCTCCACAACTCCCACTACAACTTCTTCAACTTCCACTACAACTTCAAGCTCTTCAACATCCACAACTCCACAACAACTTCAACCTCTACAACTCCCACTACAACCTCCACTACCTCAACCTCTACAACTCCCACTCAGCCACAACTTCTACAACCTCCACAACTCCAACTACCTCAACTTCCACAACCTCAATCACTCCCACTACAACTTCCTCTACAACATCAACTTCTACATCTTCCACAACTCCCACTACAACTTCAACAACTTCCACAACTCCCACTACAACTTCCTCAACAACATCAACTTCCACAACCTCCACAACTCCCACTACAACTTCCTCTACGTCATCAACTTCTACATCCTCTACAACTTCAACTTCCACAACTCCCACAACAACTTCCACAACTCCCACTACAACTTCCTCAACAACATCAACTTCCACAACCTCCTCCCACTACAACTTCCTCAACAACATCAACTCAACCTCCACAACTCCCACTACAACTTCCTCTACATCATTCTACAACTTCCCACAACACCCACTACAACTTCAACTTCCACAACTCCCACTTCTCACAACATCAACCAACTCCCACTACAACTTCAACTTCTACAACTTCACTTCTACAACATCCACTACAACCTCAACTTCCACAACCTCAACCACTACAACATCAACTTCTACAACAAGTCCAACTACAACTTCTACAACATCCACAACTCCCACTTCAACCTCAACTTCCACAACTTCAACAACCCCCACTACAACATCAACATCTACAACTTCAACTTCTACCTCCACAACTCCCACTACAACGTCAACTTCTACTACTTCCACAACTCCCACTACAACTTCAACTTCTACAACTTCCACTACAACATCAACCTCTACAACCTCCACAACTCCAACTACATCATCAACTTCTACAACCTCCACAACTCCCACTACAACATCAACTTCCACAACTTCAACAACTCCCACTACAACATCAACTTCCACAACTTCAACAACTCCCACTACAACATCAACCTCTACAACCTCCACAACTCCTACTACAACATCAACTTCCACTACATCCACAACTTCAACTTCTACCACGACATCAACATCATTCTACTACAACATCAACATCTTCTACAACGACATCAACTAAAGCCATTACAACCACAACACCAATGCCCAACTGTAACATATATACCAGTGGTGGCTACTACTTTTCGAGTCTCCAAGATATCCTGCTAACTACCCAAACAACGCCCAGTGCACTATGGGAGCTTTCACGGTAAGTTCCTAAATTTTGCACCGCCTTGCAGGCATCCACCTAGGAGAATCTTTTTAGCTTGCTTTACTGACAGATGCTACAAAACTTTGAGGATCTACTGATTAATTATACCTTTAATGATAGGTGCTACAAATGTTTGAGGATCTATCGATGCAGAAACCTTACTGAAAGGAGCATCAGATCTTTGAGGATCTCCTGATTCAGTAACTTTACTGACAGGTGCTACGAATCTTTGGGGATCTATTGATTCTGTAGGTACAGGAGACCATGTGGCCAACAGCAAGTTTTCTGGTATTCTTCCATGTTTCTTACATGCTACAAAAAATAAAGCTTGGAGTTAAAACCAAGTATCCGTGAAATATTCTGAACTATCAAGAATACCGCACCTTAATCAAAGAGGAAAATGGATGGGAGCATGGTACAAAATTGGCTAATCTATAGAGTTGAAGCTTACTGTGCAGCTATATCCCTACTAATCATACCACTTAAGCAGCCCATGCCAAATATATATTAAGGCTAAAAGTCACTTCTATTTTACCTTTGGGGCACAATTAGAATAAATTTTTGGGATGCCAAACGCCCAGAAGTTGGAATACTGAATGAAGAGAGTAGCCCATAAGCAACAAACAAAAACTTCAAAAAATTTATGTGATAAACCACCTAGTTTATATAATTCTCCTTATTCACAGTAATCAAAGTAACTAACTTTAACAATTTAAGCTGTACTCTATTTTTCACTTATACATATATTTATTAATTTACCTGTTTATTCTTACAGGGGTCCATTGTCGACACTTCTCTCTACATCAACAGATTTAGCCTTGGCTCTGGAGATTCTGTGACAATCTACAACCAATACACACCTCCGTTAACGTAAGAATGTTAGGGAAAAACAAACACGACTTATTTTTGTGATCAAAGGTCAAGGTAACATATAGCCCCTTTTCTTTTGTAAAGGGAGACAGCCTCTTTGCAAGTCTTGTCAGCATAACTCTAAACCAAATCGACGTGAAGAGATGAAACCTTACTAGGGTGTAAGAAGATGGTCTAGAAAAGGACTTGAACCTTATCTTACTGAGTAAGAATGACAACTAATGTACTGAGGGATAAAAAATTTAATGCATAAGTTTACAATAACATATTGTAAGCAGGTCATATCGTCGGAAAACTGAAGCTAACAATAATTTTCCATTAGGGTTTTTTTTTTTAACCAGTGACCATGAAACACTAAGGGAACACTTCAGCCACTCTGGCTGAGTGGATAGAGCACTGATCTAGCGTTCCATTGGTAAAGACTCATATTCCCTTAGGAGGAAGTTATTGTGCCTTAAGATAAAAATCAACACTACAGTGAAATGGGAAAGTTGCAATTGATTCAAGTAAATTTTAGCTTATCAATCAAACAAAGTTAGTTTGTACAAGGCAACTTGAAAGCAGGCATTCCAATAACCTCAAGGGTTTTTTTTATTTTTTAGCAATAACTGAACCGAGAAATGAATGAAGGAATCAGTGACTTTCCATGCCATATGAAGTTCCCATGGTGGTTATCTGGCAGATAAAAATTAACCCATGAAAACTCCCAAGTAAACTTGATGGGTAGAGAGACAAGATTAGTAATTAACTAAAGTCAAAGTCAACCTGTATCAGCCAGTAGGATGCTTTGTCAGGAGAGGCAAAGTCAGTGGCTTAACTGAATTCTAATTGCAGATTGACAGGCTATATAGCTTCTAGAACGACGTACCGCATCCTAGGATCGAACATTCAGACGACATTTGCTGCTGACAGCTCAGGGACCTCGTACGGATTCAGCCTGAGATACAGCAAAGCCTCGTCCCCTTGTGGAAAGGTAACAATATGTCAACTTGACACTGACTGTTTACGTGGTTCAAGATAAAAAGGCTATGATCAGTGCGGATATTTGTAAGGTTACATGCACTGTACAAAAGATTGATATATAAGATCTATGGGAAATACAGTTGAGATGAAACAGATGATGTATGCAAGAGTATGTTCCAGGCATTATAAAACTCCGACTGATGATCCACATATGTCATGATATTAAAGACTGAAATCTATGTGAAGCGCTTAATTTTGACATTTCATTCTTCTGTTCAGCAAGGCTACAATAACCTCTTATTTTGGAGATGGTGACACATGCTGGGTTTCACCTTTATTATAATTACAGTAAAGGTTTCACCTTTATTGTAATTATAATTATACCTCTTTCTTGCCACCTATCCCGCCCTTTCACTAAGTCACCTTCCTCCATTCTTTGCACATGATCAAACCATCTCTAAACACTACACTAACCCTTTGATCATTCCCACATATTTCTGCATTTCTAACCCTTTCATATTTTTGTCACACAACCTACTAATTAAACATTTCATCTCTACAGCATATGAATTTATCGTTTTATACACTTTCAACATCCCTGCTTCACCTGTTGTGTCTGTGACCTGATCCTGAGATTTTATGGACTGTCCATGTACTTCTCCACCTTGCATCTTTCACCGTAGCCGTTTGTTTCATTTATTTCACCTTTCTTTGGTACATTTCCTGTTAATAGGAACCCTTGTAATAATAATTTATAAATATATAGTTACTAATGAGCCTTATTGATTCTTCTGATTTTTTCTCCAGAGAATATGCGGGTATCATCAGGACTACCTTCTGAGGAGCCCCAGATTCCCAGGTCACATCCCCAAACAAATTTTAGAATACCAGTTTTCGTGGGCATGGCACATGTATCCAGAGTAGAAACTGTCTCATGTTGTACTTCATTATCCAGAAGCCTCTTAATGTTAAACATCACTGGAAAATCTCACTTCATACAAATCAGCATTACCTGCTCACAGTGCACAACCGTGTCGCCACGAATCAGATGGCTGTTGTTGTCCTTTTTCTTCTTCCAAAAGAAAACAACCAGGGCCTTTGAATATCCGTGTTACCTAATGTTAAAAGCAGTAATATAGTTTTTACCTTTAGAAAGCTCACTATCAGCCTTGTTCAGTCCATCAGAGGGGCAGAGTTTGCCAGTTATAGTTTATATTCTTGAAGAATTAGTCCTGACTTGCCTTTCAATGGAACTGTATTTGTTTCACAGACCCAGTCGGGATGGGGTCATTGAGAGTGAGGTTTGAGAAGATGAAGCCTGTGGCAGCGAACTACCTTGCCTTCAACAGAGACCCTGGACGCATCACTGCCGTTCTACAACTCAGATACAACAAGATCCACTGCGGTTACAGAAACCCATCCGCCTTCAACGCCATCTCCAACAAGCTGAACGTCTACTTTTACGGAAAACTCAGAAGTTATGGATACAAAATCCATCATCAAGATCCGATAAACTCCGGAAACTACTGCTTTGAAAAAGTGGCCTTAATCGATGCAAATATAAATGTGTGATGTAACTTGGCTCTTATAGATGAGTTAAAACACTGAAGATGGGCCGCATATGATACACCTATAAATCTGTCCCTTTTGTTCTGGATTAGGTTGTGCCAATTTCACTTTAATATTTTGGCAGGTAATTGCACCAGGGAGCAAATTTAACTAACATCCCTATGCCATTTTATTCTCATTGTGTGAGGTTTTAATAAACAATATTTATCCCAAATGATTCAGTTTCAGTTGTCCTTCCTGTTTGACTTGTTTATGTAATCTGGCATTAAAATGCCCAAGGACATCAATGCTTGTGCGTGTCATCTTACCTCGCTTGATTTGCTTCAGAGTGCAATGAGCACTGAGCAAAGAGCACATACCCTTCAAGTGCCCCATTCATTGAAATATAACAAAAATAGACCTCCCTTGAGGGTGATCTGCCTCTCAAAATATGGCCTAAAGTCAAAGAGACGGCCATATGTGGATGACAGTTTATTCTCCATTCATCACCAGCTTCATCGTTCTGTCTCCTGCAATTGGAGGCCCTCTGTCGACCTCACACTCCAACAGGAGTGAATTATTCATTTGTCAGTTTTAGTTTAAGGTTGTTTTCTGTAACTTGTTCTTAGCCATTACATAAACACAGTTGAAATATGCCAAGGCAATCGATTCTTGAAGGCATAGAATTCTCTTCCATTTGTTCTGAATTGGCTTGAATCATAATGTGACGTCAATTAAATCAATAAGCAATGTATTTTGGAAAGTGGAATTTGGAGCACATGCCACCAGATTGTTTTCTTAAGGGTGGTGTCCCAAATACACACCAGTAATTCATCATATACATATCACCAAAACAGGCTGGAACAGTCGACGGTCACAAGCGGAGAACGAATCTTTGGCAAATAGTGGATAATTGTAAACCGCACTGGGGCAGGGAATACCAATAAGTCATTGACTTGTATTCAACCTGACTGTGATGATGTGTGCAGTTGTGCTGACAATTGTTTATGGCCTGTTTCACTGCAGTGTGGATGCACTTTTGAAGTTATCTCAAGAACTAAAAGATTTGTGGGAACCCAAGAGATATTCTAAAAAACTAAAGTCATAAATTCAAAAGAACCATGACAAGAACAAGTTATGCAAGGTAACTATAAACTGTAATTAATAAATAAAAAAGGTCTAAAAAGGTCTGACAGATAGAGGGTCTCCACAGTTAAAACCTGATGCTGACTGTTGTAAAAATTTCCTATCACAAGGAGTCAGATCTAAAGTTCCATAAATTCCTACTCATATAAGATGGAGGATCTTGTTGAGATTTCTCTCTTTCTAAAAGCTGCCAAAGTGTTGTATCTATCATGCAGAGCAGGACTGAACATCTTCAATCAATGTAAAATTAATGTACACTAGGGCTCACTTTTTTAACTGAAAATCCAACCAGGCATTCTTGCAGAATGAGTCCCAGTCTTTAGCTGGTTCGAAGATTCAATCTTTTGTCAAGTGGTGGATCGATTTGTAGTAAAGTTGTTTTTAACAAAAGAACAAGATATATCAGAGTCTAAACTGGGTTAGGAACGGCATGTTGTCCAAAATTACCAACTGATTTACAAAGGGAAGGGTGAGAGACTTAACAGATACTACCATCTGATTTTTTAAAACATCAGGTAGAGCAGTTCCAGTGACCTATCCATGACTCTCCAAAGAGAATCAACTTCAAATACAACCTAACAAATGGCTGCAACTATCATGACAGATGTTAGGATGAAATGAGCAACTCCCAAGAATTCAAAGACATTCTTCAGGTAGATAACACATAGCCGTTCCTAAGGCAAGATCAGAAAACAGGCACTAATTCAGTGTCATGCCACCTGAGCTCAATCCATCTGGTCCACTGGCAAACAGAGGCCTGTGGGGTAGGTTCTTGGGTAGGTCACTTGCAGCCCAATCCATCTGATCCACTGGCAAAACAGGGACGTGTGGTGGTAGGTTCTTGGGTAGGTCATTGACGTGCTGTCAAGCTGGGTCAGAAGAGAGGCTTGGTAGTTCGATTCTCTTGCCTTACGACTTTTCACAGCCCATAAAGCAGCTGTCATTGATCATACTCACGTGAAAACAGAAGCTTCTGCCAATGTACCTCATTCTGGAGACAGATCACCAGAGCACTTCTGTTCGTCAACACAGAACGGACTACTGGGAAATAGGTGGAGAGATGTCGACTTACAGAAATTAGTTTTGGGAGTCAGCAAACGAAGCTTGGGAGTTAGTACCTCCGAGAAGGGATGATGTCTGGTAACAAGGTGATAAGGTGTGACAACTGTCAATAGGCTGTAAGAGCTAAACGCTGTATGTGTTGAGCTTAAACACTGTAAGGTCCTTACTGGAAGCCTTTTGGAAACTCAGGAAAATTACACAAGTATGACATAGATCTGAAACTTATTCTCTAATTTAACAGCCAATTACATACATACATACATACATGAATATACATCTATACACACACAAACACACACACACACACACACACATATATATATATATATATATATATATATATATATATATATATATATATATATATATATATATATATATATATATGAATCAATAATACCGAATTAAGTCTTCTATAGTCTACCATACTGGAAACATCTTCGTGCTGATTTTAAAAACGACACCTCCACACAAAGTATAATAATTATCACCCAAAAAAAATATATAGGAACACATGCGCAGAATATTTAATTCCCTCCATAAACATTCGACATCTGTCGAGGTTATGAGAAGGATTAAAACTAATCTACAGTGATTGTTTCGAGATATCAGTTTTGCATGTAAGCAAACATGCATCATATCATACATATACATATACTGTGTGTGTTTATATATATATATATATATATATATATATATATATATATATATATATATATATATATATATATATATATATATGTATATATAACTTTATCACATACACAATTGTTCTGTGCAGTAGCAGAATTACTAAAGGACCTCATTCAAACTAGATGGTAACTTTTCTGAATAAATACTCTATTAGATACCATCCAGTTTGAATGAGGTCCTTTAGTAATACTGTATTATATATATATATATATATATATATATATATATATATATATATATATATATATATATATATATATATATATATATATAGACATCAGACATTTATATACATATTTTCATATATATACATATATACAGTATATACACAAATTATATTATTTAATTTGGTAAAACAGAATTTTCTATAAACTTCCGGATTTCGTTGTACGTTGTTTGTTGAGAATGCATTAGAATCCAGTCAAAAGCTCTCGCATTCCGGTGTTTCAATTTCTTGGGATATAATATTGTCTATATTTCGCATCACATTCTAACTGAATGCTGATGAAATTGTAGGGGTACAATTCTGAGACATTATTACCCTGTTGTTCCATTCGTTTTCTCCTGCTGACAGCTGGGCTTTGTCATACACCTCATGGCTTCCATCAAAGTAATACTCACTTTACTGGGGGCTAGTTGGTTGGTTTAGAATTAAGGTTTCCTTCTACCAGCGCTCCAGGAATGGAATAGGATACAGAATTTAGGCAAAGACCAAGCGCTGGGACCTGATCGGGTCATTCAGCGCTGAAAGGAAATTTCACAGGTAGGAAGGTTTGAAAGGTGTAACAGGGGAAAACCTCATGGTTGAACTCTGAAACAATCGTTAGAAGAAGGGTTAGGAAAGTCAGATTGAAGAAAGAGGTACAGTAAAAAGGAATGAAAGAGGTTGCAGCTAGGGGCCGGAGGACACTGCAAGGACCCTTAAGTAACGCCCACAGTGCACCATGCGAAGTAAGTAAGTATACCTTAGTTTAACCAGACCACTGAGCTGGTTAACAGCTCTCTAGGGCTGGCCCGAAGGATTAGATTTATTTTACCTGGCTAAGAACCGATTGGTTACCTAGCAACGTGTACTGGCGGCACTATCCCTCACGCAGGGAGCCCAGGAGGATGAATTCCAAGCCTGGAAGAGAGTCCAGTCAGCCTCGAGGTAGACTTCTCTATCTGCCTTAACAAAAATACATTTAACATTTTTCACCTGTACTGTCGCCCAGCAACGAGAAACATCTAATCTAAGCCAAACAACCTTTGTAAAGATCACCATCCTGAAGAACACCATGAGGTAACGACAGAAACAGTCATTGGTAGAAGAAAGTAAATGGAATACTGTAGTAACCCACTTCGGTATTTTATTCCTAAACACTGACTGAAAAAAATAGGACGCTGTAGAAATGCTGTCTTGAAACAACAGAAGCCAGAGGTGCATCATTATTCCATAATAAAAATTGTCTTTGAGAAACACTGTGCTCAACACATGCATAATATATATATATATATATATATATATATATATATATATATATATATATATATATATATATATATATATACATACATATACATACACATAAACCTGCAAAATTCACCCCATACTTTGTGCAAACAATCATCGCAATGTGCCTCTCCAACTGATACATAACCGCAAACATCCATTCCAGTGAGATTACACACCTCAGACAGGCGACGACGGCGAAGCGTGGGGTCGCAATTTGTCTCTTAATTCAGTCACATCATTTAAAGACATAATTGTCGGTTTCCCGCCCCGGTAATTACAGCCCTCAGGTCGTCAGTCAACGAAGGAGGCGTATCATCATGTTACCAGTTATGTTAAGTAAGGAAACGCCAGGTTTTACGAAACGCTCCTCTTACAATTCTGCTACGTAGAAATATTCGACACATCTGTTACACGGTGCTGATAGGTAGATGTCTGGGCCCCGTCGCCTCCCGCCATTTGGA